>NC_057777.1:10799247-10838332 GCF_014825855.1 Bombus pyrosoma | reverse complement strand
CGAAGCTGCTGGATCAATTAAAGATATAATAACCTGTCAACCTCAGCGTTATTTCTATTAATCACCCTTATTATCCCACAAGAAATAAGGGATCGTACGATTCGTGGCGTCGATTAGTCTATCGTAACGGGAATTTACGACTCCCGTTGGCGCGCTTCTCCCTGATCGCGTCTCCCCGCGAACGTGCGAAAATACAACGCGTGATCATTGAATTTTTATAGTCACACCTTTTTATCACGTTTCAGTCTTTATACCGTTTTCATATTCCATATTTCATAATTTGTTGGGATTTCTTAATAAAGACAATGTGCTGGTATAAGGAAGAAATGAAATATTTATTACAAACTTGATAATTCCTTTCCTTCTCTTAATCGTTACTTCAGCTTACTACGCTATCGTGACCTATCGACTTAATTTCTTTTTTAACTTTAACACCAATCTCCAGAAATAAGCAGAATAATCTTTTATCTATAAAATAAGAATTAAAAATACATCATTTTATATTAAGAAGAGAAGTATTGAATGCTCAGAAATTGCTATACGCGTGGGGAAATAAATTTTACATGATGTTTACAAATTACTGAAGATCATGAGATTTTTATACGGTGGTATTATGAGGTATGTATAGTAGAAGTAGAACGAAATGATTTTAGAACCTCAATTTGCCAGCAGTTTGCTATATCATTCGTTAAAAATTAAGGTACTGAGTTGTCTATTTAACACGAAACAACTCCTATCCTTTGCCGATTGGTTCGAACGGACTCAAACACTACATTATGAGAATTAAATTAATTTCTATTTTTTTAAACAGGTCTGTCTAAATATGAATTCTGTGAGGTGTTTTAGTTTATCTCAATTGCTTCCCTTCTTTCTTATTCTTATATTCGGCGTATTCATAGCAGAGCGACCCAAAATCAGGTCGTCAATAAGAAAATTATCGTCAATAAATTTTGAAGTACGACGTAGTAAAATGTTTAATGCGATAAAAACAAAAATTACCAGACAAAATAGGAAAAGGACCTAGATGCTTATAAGAATGTGAACAATTTCATTGTAATTTGCTAATATCTCTGGTAGTTGAATACGATTTTAAATAAAAAGAAGATTACATTGTAATTATATTTCAGGTAGGCATAATCTAAATTATCAGTTATTAAAAAAACTTGAGGTATTTTATTTTATGATGTCAGTCACCATAAATAATAACGGATAATTGACTGGACTTTCCGACTACATGATGACTGTGTAAAAACATGAAAATACAACGCGTAATACGTATCATATTTTATGCAATGTAATAGTATAGAATTAATTATATATTTCATTGTGCATTTTGAGTTAAAATAAAGTAATCTATATGAACGAAAAGGCAACTAAAATCGGTGTTCTATGGTGTTAATAACATAGAGGTTGTTAATTGTTTTGTATTCTAATTTGACACCTTTTTACATCAAAAATATAAAAATCTATTATACTTAACTCATATCAAAAAGATTTACGAAATTATTTAAAAATATAATTTTGGGCTACAATTGCTATATCATAGGATCGTACGCATACAACTAATTTGAATGAAATTACTTGGGTACATTATATTATCCTATTATTAATTTGTATTTTGTATTTTAGTTGATAAAATTACTAATATATTCTAAAACTTAATACATGTTCGCTTCTAAATCTCAGTTATTTTTAGTCAACATTTTAATCAAGAGAGTTGCGAAGTAAAATGAAATTTATTAGAATTTTTAACAAGTATTTATATTTATATTTTTTATTTCGTTTCTATGCTTCTTCTCCAACGTTTTTGTATCAGCTTCTTTTATTAATTTTACCAATTCATTGACCAACTTATGATTACCGGCTGCCAATACTTTTGGTGACATGATATTGAATTCTCCTCCTGGAACAAATCAGTTCTTTTATTTAAAAAATCATTAATAATCGTTATTGGTGTTATTATCAGTATTATTAAATTATTAATTTTTCGCAGAGCTACAGCTATTATCTTGATTTTCTATAGTAAGAAATATAATTTTAATTATCTAAATAATTATAAACAGAAACGGGACACACATACAAAAAGCTGTGTTAAATGTTAATTTAAAAATATATCACACACAATGAAATATACTTTTTACGTTGTATTCATGTAATGTATTAACCAGAAAATATAATATTAATATGATCTAAAAGATAAAAATATTTAGTATGTCGAATTATTTGAGATTACCGCAAATTGCGTTAGGAGTTATCTACCATTTGTATCTATTACTACACCTCCCGATTCTCGAATGATAAGTACACCAGCAGCTACATCCCATGGCATCAAATTGTCGGTGTGGTACCCTTCTGCTGCACCCATTGCTACATAGCACAGACTCAATGCCGCTGATCCTATTGTTCGTATCCCATGTGCTACCGAAACGAAAGCTTCCACTCTGCCAAGAGTAATGTCCCTGATATTCTCGATTGTTGCATAAGAAGCCTCTAAACAAAGTAACGAATGCTCCAGTCCTAAAAACACGTTATACGTGTATATTTTAGTGACTATTCAGTTACTGAATTATGCTATAGGAAGTAGAAATATTCTCTTCGCCAGTTGAAAATTGCAATGAGCTCGATGTTATCATAGTTTTACCATTTCTCGTTTATCTTTCATCTCGACGTTTGCTGTGTTTTAATTTATCGAACATAATAAATTAATGGAATTAAACCTAACAGATTAGAATAGAAAATTCGATATAAAGTATATTCGAAGCCAAATATAAAAAAGTAATTAATAAATAATAGTAACAAAAATATTAATATTACTATATTGTACGAAATAATCCATAGCGAATGAATTTGAAATATCGTTGAGATTTGTAGTCATTTTTCTCAATATAAATGATATAAAATATGAGAATCAGTTAAACTTGTTCTACGTATTTTACAATACTTTATATTACGTCAAAACATACTAGAAATCGGAAAGAAAACAATATTTTATTTTGGTTTGTCATTTTCGATAATTAATTGTATATAAAATATTGCATTGTATTAGATTGTATTAGAGAAATATATAAATATATAATATAAATATATAAATATATACTTGTGAACTCACTTTCTATACTAGAGCTTTTAATAAGCTTCCCATTTAAGTAGGCTCCTCGTCCTCTCTTAGCTGTAAATAATTGTTCTAATACAGGATTATAAACAATACCAATTTCTAGTTCTTTTTTCACTGCCAGTCCAATTGATATACAAGTGAAAGGAAAGGAGTGTACAAAATTTGTGGTTCCATCAATCGGGTCAATGATCCACGTAGGATCGTCTGTTAATTCTGGTAAATGATTTGTGGACGAAACTGTTTCTTCAGCAATAAATCTGTAAATGATATAAATATGACATCAATTCATTGTTACATGTTTCATAGTACAAAACTGTATATTAAATATATACAGGGTTCGGCCAAATAACATGCAAAAGTGTGCAGGACATAATTCCTTGTAGAGTAATAAGAAAAAATGCAGAATAAAACTTTTTCATTCTCGACTTAGTTTACAAAAAAATCGTGTTTGAAAATTTATCAAGTATATTTCAATATGGCTAATTTCAGACTAGACAGGACTAAATAATCGATAGGAGGTCATTCTACGTGTGAAAATAAGTCGAAAATGCAGAATATAATTTTTTCTCGAGACGGTTTGTTCCCGAAAAAATAAATTTGGAAATTTATCACAGGCATATAAGTGCGAGATCGATTCTTAACTAAACATGATCGATCTCTATTTTCTTGAAAATAAAGCCTTAAACGGAAAAATTTTATTTCATATTTTTCATTTACTTCCGCTTCTACAATAACATCATATTGATTATTCACTCATGTCCAGTCGGTCATATTAGCCATGTTTAAGTATAAATTGAAATTTCAAACTCAGTTTTTTCGAAAACTGAGCCGACAATGAAAAAATTTTATTCTATATTATTTTCTTATTTTTCCATAAAGAATCACGTTGTACCTGCTTTTACGTGTTATTCGGCCGGACCCTGGCAGATAGTAAAAAATGAATGTTTATGAGAAACATACTTGTGTGTTGGAAACTCTTTGGCCAAGCTATATATTAAAATTTCTTCAACTTTTTTGTCAAATTGAGTTACTAGATCCCAATCTCCAGCTTTAGTTTCGATATTTTTGCATCCTTCAATCGCATCCCGAATTACCTAAGCAATACAGAAAAAAGTTGCTTCTTTCTTTGTCAATTGTTTTCAATTTAGAATTTCTATTAATTTGATGTCAAAAGACCATTTGATCTTATTTGTTGAAATGTTTCAAAACATTCCGAACAGTTACTCGTATTTTACATACATATAAGATTATCATGTACACACGTGATAATATAGGTATGATAATCGTATAACGCATTCCACTGAATATAGTGATAAAGTGATAAAGTGATAAAGACTCTATAGTGATAAAGGCTTGTAGAAAATAATAATAATTTTACGTATCGAAGAAGAATTTCTCTTTTACTTATGATATATATACACACATACAGGGCACGACTGAATAATAGTTCTGTCTAGTGCTGAAACTAAGCCTTAAACTTAAACTAAACCTAAGTTAGTAAACTAAGCCTTAAATGAACAAACTTTATTCTTTCATAAGGAATCACCTCGTCCCCGCTTGTACACGTTATTCGGTCGCACCCTGCATATATATTATTTCATAAATATTTATAAATATATATAACAAATGTATAATATTATAATGTATATGTAAACATACAATAAAAATGTGTAATGTATTAAAAAAAAAAAGGGAAAAAGAATATATATATACAGAAACAGAAAGATGATAACTGTAACTTCATAGACAAATTATGAAAAACTATCGATTTAATTTATTTATACATCAAAGTCTCGGTCCGCTGCCATGTCATAATTATAAAGTTTATTCTACAACTCGTGGAAAGGGTTGGAGCAAGAAACAATAACAAAGAAACGTAGTGTAGATCTTTTTTGTTTTTATGTTTTCCTTGTATTTCATGAAATAAGTTTTACAACATTAATGCTAACACATCATTTAAACTAATCATTTTTCAACACAAGTATCTTAATATCTTTTTGCAGAATACTAAAAATTGCATCGAATGGAGTACTGTTCCATTTAAAAAAATGGAGGTAATTTTCACTTTTCATCAAAGTAAAGTTTTTTTCGAAATTCATAATATTAAAATTTGTAGTCGATTGAAAGCTGATAAGCATTTGTTTGATACATCTCTTTGCTGGACTGTAATTTTATCATATTATATTTTTTTACCATATTATTATTTACCATGTATATTTTACTATAGTCATCAGTATTCGTATTTATTTTTACTTTAATTTTTTATTGACAAAAACATCTACAATCTTTGTCACCCCTTTTAAAAAAATTATTTAAAGAACGATAACTATGGTATTAAGATATAAATCATGTGAAGTAAGTCAGAAGTAATGGAGTGAAGTTTGTGCACCTCGTACGTTTTGTAATAAGTGGCCATTTCTGATTATTTAAAATATTTGGCAATTTGTTGACAATAATCTATTGTAGCCAGTTAGCTCTTCAGTTCTCTGATTCGTTTTGTATTTCAAGTTTATTATTTTTGCTAAACTTTATTTAATGTAACGTAAACACAACATTGACTTTCAACTTTCCTTTTAATATCAGAGTTGAATAGTAATTCGTTTGAGAATATGTTACATTTAACCTCAAAATCCTCAGTCGCCTGATCACAATCCGCTGTTAAACAATATGATAGGGGAACTTATTGCTCCTAAGAAATATTCATCTAATAAAAGTATGTGCCATTTGTATTTATAGATATTTAAAGAACGTCTTGCATTATTTAAGTAAAGTTATAACTGAGTTCTGAGTGTTAGAAAATAAAACATACAATTTATTTGTTTGAGGTTACAATAAAGTACGCAAGATTAATCACTAGCTTGTTTTATAAGGTATAAATATACATTAGTTTTAAAAATGAAATGATTTTTGTTTTTAAGTTTAACTGATAATTGTCAAAATTGACAGCTAGTTCAAATGTAACTGGCAATTACCCAGACTAGTAGTTAGTTTGTTTATAATTCAGCTGATTACAAATTACTATTGATGTATGATATTGAATGTTAAAATTTTGGAAACAATCCTTCAGAAAACTAATTATTGTTTAATTAACTCTTTGTGATAAAAAGTGTTAGAAAAATCTTTTCCCAAAAAGTTTGAAATACAGTTAATTCCATAAGATTTTTATAGAAATCTCAGGCCCTGGATACCTTTTCAATTCTCCGCAGATAATTTTTTTAAAAATACCGATAAAATTACATGCAATTATTTACTTGTCTGACCAGTTTTGTAGCAATACCAGCATGACCTCTGGTATACCTGAAAATTGTTATAATTCTTAAATTAAATAAATAAGTGCGTCAATAAAATTACTGCCAAATAAATCCCACTTTTGAGAGATCACACAAAATATAAAAATTATTACAGAATTTTTATATATTATATAATTTTTTCTAATTTCTAAATTTTTACATTTTAGAACTATCATCATTCTGTCAGTAGATATAAAAGAAAATATAAAAGATTCTATCTATCTATTCCCTGCCTGTGCTTCTTTCTTTCTGTTCTTATTTCATTTTTTCTGAAAATCTAATAAATGTGTCTTAAAACCATTTACAATTAGTTTATGCTCCATAACGAAGTGGAATGATTCTAACTGATTGTATCAAATGTGCAATTCTGTTGGTAACTGGCTTTATTACATATTATATATTTTTATAATATATTTTATAATATAATATAATTTTGATAATATAATTATATATGATTTATATAATTATATATTTTCGAGAAATTTCAGAAGTAATGTTATATACTTTTTAACTTCAATTCGTGTAATTGTATAATTTAGAGTACATCTTTTGTTATATATTCAACATATACGTAACAATCCATGAAATTTTTTGTACGATTATAAAATATATATATGTATAAATGTCATTGTAAGTAAATGAAGCAATTATTGCTAAATAGTATTCACATTATTTTTTGTATTGCCAAGTTCCTTCCGTTTTTAATAAATTCATTTTAGTTGTTCCAAAGTAAAGCCTACTTTTCCTTTAAAGAAAAAGTTAAATTATGACATTTTACTTGAAAACTGTAAAAATACTTAAAACTTTAAAATTTTTGTGGAATATTTACAGATAATACTTATAAGGAAACATTCGCAAATGTAAATCGCTGATTTTAATTAAATATTTGTATGATGTAGTTCTCGGAAAAATATTTGACACGTATTTTCTTTGTGCTTCTAATCATGTTGAAGGAGTGAAAATATCTTTGGTTGGAAATATATGAGTTGGAAATATATTTCATCAAATATTTATTTATTTTATAGGTTTTATAAACGCAAGCTGTGGAAGATGTAAATGATATAAGATGGTTTCAAAAATTTATATCAAAAATCAGTAGCAAACGATAAGTTATACATTATTAGACCTCCACAAAATTTTGTGACAGGCAGAATTCAACATTAATCAGAAAAATTAAATTGTGAAAATACTGAAAAAATATTTTAATTCGCAACTTACATCGTTAGATAATAAATGAGCCGTATTACTTAATTTCGGAGTATTAACTTTCAGTGTCAATTTTATTGTTTATGTAAAATATTCAATTGATGATTTCTATTGTGTAAAGTACAAAATCTAGATTAAAATAAAGTATTTTAAAGCTAAGTAATTCGACCCGAGCTTCTGTGAGCCACCTACATTCAATGGCATCAGTCGAAGCTATTGGAGGTTAATAACAAAAAATGAAAGAATTATAGATAACAATCAATATTTTATTGAAGATTGATTATTAGTCTAAGAAATTCTAGTTACAAAAAATCAGTTCATATTTTTTCAGAACAAGCAGACAAAATTTTCGGATCATTCTAGTAGTATAAGCACTTCCATAATTATAAATATTTTTATTGATCATAAAGCATTTACGTATTGTTATCTGTATCATTGAATTATTCAATGAAATGTAGGTTGTATTCCATAAAGTGAAGTAAACATTTCCATTTCCACAGTTCCCTTCCAAATAAATTTTTTAATTTGTTGATCTAACTGATTTAATTTATAAATTAAAAATACCTTCCCAGATTCGATGGTAAGCTTCAAAACGAAATCGTAATAACAATTCAATTCTTGTTGATCGATCATATTGACTAAATCACTGACTTGCTGCCACTGTACTAACAGGTTGTTTAAACTAAACATTCGTTCGCGAAAGCTCTGCTTTTATGCTACGATGTGAGCCCCCACTATAAATTTGTCGTCGCATTATTTGATATGATTCCATTGTTGTATTGATTCCATGAGTTCTATTCCATTTCATGTATGGTATATGTGATTACTATCTGATTTCATGTAGCTGTAATCAGTTTGTAAGGAATTGTTGATTATTACTGAATAACAGAAAACTGTTTTCAAGCCTATATCATGCTAAACTTTTATGTTGTTCAAAATACCAATATTAAATTCAAGTATATTGTAATCACCATCCGTTTTTGTAAAAAAGAAAAATGGGTCAACCTGTTGATGTGATGTGTGATGTATTTTGTTGTGACGTGTGACGTTATATAATACAATATTATAATTATATAACGGAAAAAGTAATAAAAACGTACGGTCGGACACAAATGACGTTGAATAAATTAAAATAGTGTTCAAGGTTAAACTTCGTTCCGGAACATTACGTTTTTTGCAAACTTTTCTTGATATTACTTTTTATTTTCTTATATTACTCGACGAATAAAGTCGAAATATATCAGTTTTGAGTATAAGAATCAATTTGTTCAAATTTATGCGTACTTAAAATTTGATATCCTTAGCTTACTATATGGCTTACGTTACCTTAGTCATTAAAAGCAAAAAAACGCTTTAAAGCGTTAATCTTTATTGATACTATGAATGTTATTGCTGTAGTATAGGTAAATCATTTTTCCGACCACCGAAAGGCAGTCGGTAACCCTTGTCCAAAATAATATTTGATGTATTTTTTGGAAGTCATTGGGATCTGACCGCTATTTTCATTATTTTTCAAAATAATTAAAGGAGGCTTCGTTAAAATCCATGAGAACGTCACACACCGACAAGTTCACCGAAAAACGATACTCATACTTTTCAATCAATCTAATATATTTTAACCGCACGTTATTAAAACGTCATTTATATTTATCAAACTAATTTCCACCTGATTCAATGTACATTCTTAGTAACTAGTTTCATTATGGATTCGTAAGAGACTTTTATAGTTTCTTTTAAAATAATCTGTGCATTAAAACGTTGCTTAAATAGAATAGTAACTTTCACAATAGTTTCTTTCTTTTAATTTAAAATCCTGTAAGAAAATCATATGAATATTTTCATTATTCATAATGAGTAGCAATAAAATATATATTTATATAATACTATAGATGTTCTTAACAAATGCTTCTTTAATATGGCCAATTAATAATAGAAAATAGCATATTAAATTCAAATTTTAACGAAACGACATTTCCCTAATGTCACCTAATACGTAAAGTTAAATTTGAATTAGATCGGCTTCTTGTGCATCAATAATGATATTAATAGATTTGACGAAATATTTGTAACCTAATATTCCACACGCGTTCTCGTATGCAGTTTGTGCTACGTCTAAACGACGTATACAATACACAAATATACTTGTTATCTGCACAAGTGAAACAATCTTTTATAGCAAATGAATCGAAAATATACTGACCACTATCCGTTAGTTGTCATAGTGTATACATTGATGTACACCGGCCGATAGGTTTAGCGTTAACCTTTTACACTCCGAAAAATGTTATAATCAACTAGCAACTCTACCAAATCTTTACAAGGATATTTTTTAATTTAATAGCTTTACCTCGAAATATGTAGATCTTTGAAATTATTTGTAGATTACTTTCTCCCTATTGCATTTTTTGTTAACGAAAACAAAATCAAAAAATAACTTTCTAGTGTCATCTTCGCGCTACAGTCATGCTGATAGAGAAATTATACACAAGACTGATTGTATAATTATATAATTAAGAATTGTATAATTATAGTGATATGTTTTTTTACATTCCATAAGTAAAATTTATATTTAACGATGATAAGCCTAGCTTTTTTACTTATTTAGACCTTTGAAAAATTCGATAAATTCTAATATAGGGTGGACTTATTAATATTTAAATGAGTTTATTATTTTATCAGTGAGGTCTAATACATATTTGTACAACATTTGTATTATATTACATTATAAATCTTTGTCTAAAAGTAAAATTGCTCGTTATGAAAACAGTGGTTATGTAAATGTAAATGTCAGTTTAAAATGAAAAAATAAAAAGCCGGTTTTATTTGTAGCTTCTAATCTTCTAGTAATTGTCACAGCAAAGTAAAAATACAATTCAAGAAGAGAAGATAGATAATGAACAACGTTCAATATTTTTTATTAAAAATTATATATATTGCCTGGAACCACGCTAAGCATATCCTTGAAAACAAATCTGAAGGTTATAATAGTTATAAAATAATAAATTTTACGTTTCGTATTATATAAATTACAGATGTGCGTAGCACGATCATCATAATTTTAGATAGTAAAATAACATTTCATTCTTCAAAAATTCGAAGGGAATAAAAATCGATGCAAATACTAATTTCTGTGGACAATTCATACTAGCGTGAATCGGATAAGAATTTGTTTTGTTTTTAAAAAGTTGTAACCATATCTTTCCCTATCTCTTTTAAAATAAGCATTATAAGAGGATATGTATATTTATTACATATATTTTGTAAAATTTTAAGTATTTTGATAAACCTCACGTATAAAATTTTAGTTTAAAAAAATTTAATAAAAAATTTCTTATTAATCGATCCATCTCTGATTATTAAATAATGTAAGAAAATGTAACATATTTAATTGAAAATATTTGCATTATTTTACGGAGAAGAAATTGTGTTGGAATATGATGTAATCTTGAAGGGAAATTTCAATTTCATAACTATATTACAAATAGGTCGAATTTTAAGGCGTGGATTTATTAAGATGCCAGTAAAATTCCATTTATCTGAACTCTGTTTATTGACACGAAATTCTAGTTAGATCCAATTAACTGAAGTCCTATGGAGAAATTGAATCCACTTAACTGGCCGTGAACTTCTATTATTTAAATAAGAAATCATAGGTAGTGGGGAGAATCAATAAATTCCTATTATATGAGCTCCAGTTATATAAACTGTTTGTCGTTTGAGGGGGTCAGATAAATAAAGCATTGTTTAGAAAAATCAGATTTTACAGTTTGTTGCAATGTACTATCTACTTGATATTAAATCATCTAAGTAAATTACTCACAAGCTATGTTGATCAACTTTATAAATTGAGAAGTAAAGAAAAATGATGATGTTAAAAAACCTTATATTTTCTAATGTATCTTGATATTTCTAATTATTTCGTCATGACCTGGAGCATATACATATAGGAATAAGTTTATCTTTTATTAGAAGCTATTTTATTTTTTATGAAATTGCAGTAAGTAAATATGATTAATTTAACCTCTGTGAGACTCACATTATCCATACATTGTACATTCCTGTGCTGTTACACTGGCTTATTGGTATGTAAAATTAAAGGATAATTTCTTTGATGAAAAATTAATGATATTTAATCTGTTATAGTTTCGTTGAAAAAATAAAATTGTACAACTACATGAGCTCATTTTAATCCTCTTTCACAATTCTTTGTTTATTCTTTTAACAGGTGGTAAAGCGAAGATATTTTCTCTTTTCGAAAATTTTACAAATTCAGACGGCTCTACGGAGTTAAATTTTTTTTTCTACAACAACGAGTGAGACTCGTGGTACTTCGTTCGGACCAAACGTAAACACGACCCTGGCTCGTGGTATTTCATTCTGAACTAACGTAAACAACACGAGTCAGGCTCGTAGTTCAGTTGTTCTCGATATTTTCATACTTTAGTTACGTATAATTGTTCGTTATGCTCACGCGTTTAGGTTATAATTTCCTAAAAGAATTAAACAACCCTTATACCTATCATGCCAGTAAAAAAGAAAATCTAATATTGATGATGGTAGTGAGAAATATGTTATTATTGTGGATAGTGATTCGGTAAATACTGCTGATAATGCTAGTGATGGTAGCGATATTGTGTTTCCTATTGTGTTTCATTGTTTCGAAAAATATCACACAGTCGAAGATTACTAATTTTCTACGAGTTTTCTCAAAACATTATTAATTTAAATTAAGCATTAATTTACAAATTGCCATTGATACATTATCCACTTTTAAATAATAAATCATTTTTGTTCACTGATAAATCGATCATAATTACTTCCCAGACGTCTGAAAAGTATTAGTTGTGCCCAAACATGTTTATTATTTCACAATTCCTATTGTTGAGTCGAAATGACATACATGCCATAAGACGTATACATTTAGCGCAAGTTCGAGCACACTGCTAAATAGCTAAATAGTTCGACGCGTGACCGACCTCTTTGTTTATTGTGGCCCGAGCAATCGGGAGTTAACGGATAGGACAAGGGGTCAAATGAAAAGTGTACCGTCGGCATTGGAATAATTCAAAGTATATCACGAGGAGGTTGAACGGTCAAACTTGAACCACGCGTGACGTATGTGTAATGCGTGTGTAATTAATGCGTGTGTAGTATGCATATTTAGTGTGCGTGTAATTATTATTTGTGTAATGCGTATTTAGTTTCTGCGTGCTTAGAGTGTATATAGGATATGTGTTTTTATAAATGTTTCTGGCACATGTGTAGTATGTGTTTATTGTTCGAACTGTACACAGTTTGTGTGTATAGTACATGCGTTTATTGTGTGTTATAGTGTGCGTCCATGGACGATCGATGTCAAAAAAATGATAAAGTAACGAGGATATAATAGCCGCTTTTAAATAAATTAAACATACACACATACACACGTACTAAAAATGAACACAAGATTGTAAAGGAAAAAGCTTCGTGTTTTAAAATGAGCCCAGGTAAATTATTATCCAATTTCTTTTCACAAAATTATGACAGTTTTAATATCGACAATTTTTCATCTAAAATGCAATCAGTCTTTAACTTTGTACGCTAATGTATTATCATATCTCACATATTTTTTCTGCATGAGAACTACTTCATAACGACAATATTAATCTCATGATAAATGAAGCAGGATTTAACGAGGCAATCAGTCAAAATACTAATTCTCAACTAGGTACATACGGTACCTACGGAGGAGCTATGGTACCGGGATAAGTATAGTATTTATACATGATACAATTTGATTCGGATTAATAAATGCTAATAAACTAGTACAAATGAGTGCTAGTGGGTCCGGTTAAATATATCCAGGAGAACAATTATCGAATGGGCCCAACTAAATCAAGATTGATTAAAGTCACATGAGACAATGTGTTCAGGAAATGGGTCTGTGCCACTGATATCTCAAATTCGCGAATAATATTTGGAGAGTCAGAACACCTGAGTAGCACATCAGAACCAGGCTATATAAATGTGACTGGGCTATGGGCACTAACGGTTCATCTAAATCAGGACATGTCAGTACAAGCTTCCCCAGGTGCACGAATGAATCACGACTATTGAGTTCAAATGCTCTTGGGCAAATGAGTACAGGAACACTCTTGTTACAAAGAGAAATAGGAGGAATTGGAAATCAGTTGAGTCCAAAGACAATGATAAAATCAAATACAATTAAGTTAGACAAATAAGCAGTAGCCGCAACACGTCTCCACGGGAGAACAAAAAGAATAATAGACCGAAAATCATTTCGGGCATTACAGCAGTGGAGAGTAAGATTTTATCCTTTTTAAAAAAAGAAACAAAGGAAAATGGCATTTATTCCAAAAAAAGCTCGGCGAGAATCCCAGTCAACAAGAGTAAATATGCTGATGAAAGTGAATTGCATATCGACACACCTTCGGAATATTTCGAATATAGTGATTATAACACCCCAATGGCGGTAAAAACAAAAGGAATGGAGGAAGAAAAGAATTAAGAATTAACAAACAATAAACAAATAAAAGAATTAACAAACAAAATAAATACGAGACTCCACCTATTATCCAAAAAAAGATGCAGAAATAGCAGAGATCACTAAAAAGAATAACGGACATATAAGTGGCACTTCTGAATGGATCCAAGAATTAACACGTTGACTGCCACGCGTGTTTTCAAAGAAATCTCCGTCAGGCTACGCGTGCAGCAGTACCAAGCGTTCTCTGCTAGGTGCTTCCATCGATATTTTAGTAATGCGGGTCGCTCAAGTGGTGGTCTCAAGAATGATCTCTCGTTTCGTTTGTTCGTAACATTAAAACCACTGGCTGTTGTTGAATATAATGAAGGAAAGTGTGGTATAAATTATTCCGACTAAATGTTTTTTTATGCCACCATAATTAGAAAAAGAATCAAATCCTTCTGGAAATTTCTGTTGTAAACGCTTTGACGGTTTACAAAATTGCAACAAGGGAGATTATTAGAAATATTAGAATATTTAGACAATTATTAGTTGCAAAATTATTAGGCTTGTCTGAAAATACAAAAAATCCTTGTCTTCGACGGAGTCAGCATAATATCGCCGTTCGGAAAAATGATTCCGGAAGAAGCATTAGACGCGCATGCAAACTATGTTATGCAAATAAAAGACGTCGAATAGACCGAACAAAGGCATAAAAGAATTTGAAGAAAACAACAATTTATTGTCCAAATTGTCCCGACCAACCTCAGCTATGTATAGAATGTTTTAAAATTTTACATTCTAAGTAATTTTTTTAATAAACCATTTTTCTATTATTTTTATAACAATTCAACAATTTTATTATTATGGAATATCTTTTCAAATACTTACGACAATCCTTTGCAAGTAGTTAAATAAGCAACACCCGAATATGTGTTACGCAGCCCGACCAGAAACTTTGCTGACACCCGAATACGGGTGTCGTGGCAGTCAACGTGTTATATAAAAAATGAAGAGTAAGGATTACATCGGTCAAGGAAAAGGTTACTCACAGAAAGTCGGTGGCAACGTCGCGCCCTAAATAGTAGCTACAAAACACAGATTGATACAAAAAGAACACTACCAAATTAGTAAAAGGAAACAGACCTTCCCAGTGAAAGACAAAGGGGAAGAACTTAGGAAAAGATCTAAGAAAGGAGCGTTGGCATAGATAAAAATGACACCCAGAGGGAAAACAATAGTAGTGAAATTAATTAATAGAAAGATCAAATAAATAAGAAAATACTTAAAATAGAGAAGACAAAAAAAATCGAAGAATATCAACACCAACCCAAAAGGGACAGCAGAAAAGTGAAAAGTCACCAAAGAATTCGCAATAGACCGGAGGCAATACTTGTTAAGGTCGAAAGTGGAAAAGAATGGCTCGAAACCTACAGAGAGCTTATGAGAGCTATGAAGCTCTCAAGAAAACGACTGGTGTTAGGAAGACAAGGAACGGGAATATCTTGGTCGAATTAATAAAAGCAAAAGCATCAGCAAGTGAGATTTCAGAGAAAATAAAGACGGTTACGGAAAACAGAGTACAGTCAAAACCACTACAAACTATGGTGTCATTGGAAGTCAAAAACATCGATCCGCTGAGCAAGGAAGAGCTCAGAAGCGACATTTGTAGTGACTTAAGCATAAGTAACAGAAACTGTGTCGACGTGAAGACACTGCCAATAAACCCGTGGGGAACATGACAAGCCATTGTTGTCCTCGCATCAATTGTTCCTGCCAATTATAACAATTTAAAAATCAGAGCTGGATTGACAGTAACAAGTATAAAAATCTTGCCGAAAATCAATAGATGTTTTAGGTGTCATAAAATAGGACATACCTCAAATCAGTGCAAAGAAGTTAGCTCTGGAAAGGCACTTTGCGGGAAATGTAAAGTTAGGGATCACAATATGCAGAACTGCATTAACGAACCATGCGGCACCATGTGCAGCGCTCATGGTTTAGCAAATAAAAAACATGTCACTAGGTCATTGGCGTGTCCTATATACAGAAGAGCAATGAAAGAGGAAAATAGTGGAATAAAAAGATAAAGATTTTGCAGACAAATTTAAATCGCTGCAAGTTGGCACAGGATTTAATGTACCAATGTGCTTATGAAGTCAGAGCAGATATCGTTATCATCTATGAACCAAAGAAACAATAGATGTACTGGTAGAAAAACATAAAAGATGATACATCCATATGGGTTGCATTATTTAACAGTGCACTCCCATGTGATAATACCATAATACAGGAAGATGGTATGGTGGGAATAAGAATAGGGGATATTTCCTACGTAAGTGGATATTGTTCTCCTAACATCAACAAAGATAGCTACTATAAATATGTTGACAAATTAGAAAGCTTAATGAAAAGAATATGTAAAAAACAAAGTAAAATACTTATTGCTGGCGATTATAATGCAAAATCGGCAGCATGAAGCGGAGATAAAACTGACAAAAAGGATAGAACCTTAATGGAGGCCTTGGTAAGAAATGGCATTACAACCATAAACGTCAACAAAAAAATATACCTTTGTTAGGAGCAATAGTAATAGCTATCTTGACATAGTGAGCGTAAATAATAACCTAGCTAGGCTTTACAAAAGAACAAAGATGCCACAAATTTTTAATTTAAATTTAACAGAAATAGAGGTCATTATAAATTTTCGACGAAGGACTTCGATCCGGACAGGTTTATTAATAAATTTGACGAAATAAAAAATAATCTACTAATAAATTTTACAACTTATAGGATGAGCTATGGGTAATTTCTCTAAAATATTTTAGAAAAAACGCGTGAAGCCGAATTTAAAAAAGTCTTCCTGCCAAGGGGTAAGAAGAACGAGAACTATCGGTGGAATGAGGATATAGCCCCACTTTGAAAAATGGAAAATAAAAGTAGAAGGGCTGTATTAAACTAGCCAGCAATGGGGAGGATCTTACCAAAGTATATACGCAGAATAAAAAGGAACTGAAAATATTAATTCAGAAAGGCAAAGAACAAGTGTGGAAGGAATTCGTTGCAATCTTAGAATGGGATCCATAGGATAAACCCTATAAAAGCGTTATAAATAAATTAAAAAACAAGAAACCAGTAGATAACTTAAACTCAAATAAAATTAATAGCATTATAGGTACACTTTTCACCACAAAAACAAACATAACTGCCGAAGATGAGAGATGAGATGGTAGTTACCAGGAAGTAACAGACGACGATGTATGTATCACCGTCCAAATGGAGGAGTTAGCAAATGCCATTGGACGATTAAATTCTAAACGGGCGGCTGGCGTGGATGGGGTCTCTGGAACAATATTTAAATTATTATTTAATCATAAAGCTCACGACATACTAAGCATGATTAATACTATATACGAAATAGATAAAATACCTAAAAAATGGAAAATTGCCAGAGTAGTATTGCAAAACCAGGAAATAATCCCCTTCTTCTTACTTCCTATTGGATCTTAAGTATATTACTTGCGATGAGCAATATATGGGGGAATATTTCTAAATCCTCCACTGAGAAATATCTGGCAGGAGCCATATCACAAAAGGCAGTATGGTTCCGCAGAGGTAGAAGCATGGTTGGTCCCACCATACAGGTTAAAAAATTTGCAGATTTCTGCAAAAAGAAAAATTTAGTATACATCCAGATGGCTGTCGAACATGGGTGTCGAACATTAAAAATGTTTTCAACACCCTTAGATGGTAACAATAATTAAGGAAGCCAGGCAAAGGAAACATTTATGATATTATATGATTACCTGAAGAACAGAGAGATTATAATTAGAAGCATTAATGGAAAATTTAAATGTAATGTCTACGCTATTATTATGGATTTAGTGCACGATGGACTTCTCAATAAATTTGATAATATAATAAAATTTACAAACTGTAGTCTTTGCAGACTATTTGGCAATTCTAATGGGTGTCAATAAAGAAGAAAGTATAGAAAATAAACTAGATATAAACATAAACACAATTATGACTTGGTGTAATAACGCTAGATTGCAAATTGCAAAAGAAAAAATAGAGATTATTCTATTGACTGGTACGCAAATACTTAAGATAATAAATGTAAATATTATAAATACACTAATTACTATAAATAACACTATTATATACTTGGGATTAACAATTGGCAACATCAGAAATTACACTGCACACCTGGAAACAATATGCGGTACAGCTGATGCATTTAGTCAGAGTGTTGATAGTACTACTTCCCAACATAAATGGTCCTACTAACCTAGTTAGAAGATTGTTCTGAGAATCGATGGTACTATATGTCTCTCCTGTATGGGCTGAGGCTCCGAAAATGACTAAAAATAAAGAAAATATTAAAAAAGGCACAAAGATCGGCTTTAATGACAACGTCAACAGCTCATAGGATTGTCTTCTATGCAGCCCTGTGTGTGTTGACAGGCAACATGCCAATACACATTAAAGCACAGCTGCAAGAAAAGATATATGAGGTGAAAAAAGGCACATATTAAATATGATAGAAAACATAATCGATAGGGTGCAAAACTCACTCAAGGGAAAGATAGAACAATTGGAAGAAACAGCAATAGAGGATTGGAGAAAGTAATATATAACAAATTGGACAAGAAAATTGATAAACAATGTAGTCATTTTTATAAAGAATAAAAAACTTATTGACCATTATACAATGCAAATGCTTACCGGACATGGTATCTTTATCACATATAGAATCAGAATAATTAAAGAAAGCAATAACCAATGCTGGGATTGCAATGAAGAGCTCGATGATGCTGAACAGGTATTGTTTAAATGTCCAAGATGGGCCTCCCAACATATAGCCCATGAAAACCATGCCGATGAAAGTTTAAGCACCAAGAATATGATTACATTAGTTACTGTAGACGATGATATATGGAATCACTTCCAAGTATTTTGTGGCTCCATAATGAACTTTCTATAAGGCTTAGACTCAGGATATAGCCCATAAAAACTATTTTAACCAACAAGTGAAGAAATTAATTATCTGTTATCTACTTTTATTTACTCTGTTCTGTCCATCTATTTAATTAATTATTGTAATTGTTTATTTAGTTATCTTTTTATTTATCCATTATTAATTAATTAATTAATTAATTTATAATTTGAATTATTCATTAAAATACCGGTTTGCTATGTTATTTATTAA
Source organism: Bombus pyrosoma (assembly GCF_014825855.1). Classification (NCBI taxonomy): domain Eukaryota; kingdom Metazoa; phylum Arthropoda; class Insecta; order Hymenoptera; family Apidae; genus Bombus; species Bombus pyrosoma. The sequence continues at coordinate 10,819,043 of NC_057777.1, read as the reverse complement.
CTTAATATTTATATACATTAATTTATAGTTACTTAATGGGTGGAACAGTAATACAGATTGATATGTTTCATAACTTAACCTATACACAATGGAATGGTATCACTGTTGTGATAAATTGAAGTTTAGTAAATTAAACATTGTTCATCGACATTGCACTCACGCGCGTCCGGCGATGACCACTTAGAAATCAAGTAACCACTTAATTGTGTATGAAAGTTTAATTGTAAATATTATATTGTTTTAACTAGATATGGAGCTAGCACGTGGTGTTATGGAATGCCACTAGTTATAATGAGTATTGAATATGGCAATACCAACATGACTAGTTTCTAACCAATCACCGCAATATTGTCACCAGTAACTATTTATTTATTAATTATTAATTCGTGGTGCTTCATCTAGTAGTTAACATTTAAACAAGTGTCGCTAATTTAGATACATCTTTACACTACTAGAAATTATTCAATTAGTAATTACTTTTTTCAAAGGATGTTTTCATTTATACGTACTTTAACATTCGAACAAATGTCATAATTTAGACATATGTTACATGTTGCTAGCAACTTAGATACATTACTACATTTTATTAATTATTTTATTTATTTATTTTAATAATAACGAATTCTGAATATACTAATTTTAATTATATAAATTAGTTAGTTAAACTGATAAACTAGAAAACGTTGAATTATTATTTTAGTAATTGAACAAGGTGTTGCAAATTTAGACATATATGACACGATGTTAGTAAATTATTCTGAATAATTACTATTCATTTTGGTGACTCATCTTTATTAAGTATTTAACACCTGATCAGAATGTCACAATTCCAAACATGTATATGATGCTCGCAACCAGGGCTGGCGCAAGGCAGATGCAAGACATTTTTTTAGTAGCAATGATTCAGTTTAAAGGAGTGACATAAATCATCAAAGTTCAGTGTAACTCAATAAAGTCCTCATATCTTGGAAACTACTTTACATTAAAAAAATCTAGGTGCTTTCAGAGAAATGTATTTTTTAGAGAAATTAAACTACATTAATAGTTTTCTGCAAAAGTCATACATGATTACAGATTTTGTACTTTCATTGAATTTTTTGCCCCTTGAAAGCAAATTATGGATGCAAAAAAAGATTACTTGGATTTGTTTAAAAAAACTGCTTAAAAAATAGATATGACTCCCAAATTTTTGGAAGTTTGTCGACGAGATGCAGCTCCTACCAGCTTGCATAGGAACTGGGTATAGTGTCACGTAAACTTCAGGGTTGGATGATAAGAGAAAAGAATGCTGAGTCGTAACTCAACTATTAATCTTCTTTCATCGAACTTTATTATAAATTTACCACTTACAAGCAAGAGAATGACACTGAACCGGAGAAAGGGGGTGCGCAAAAACAGGAACCAGAACAAGAACAAGAACTGCCCGAGCTGTCTGAAGTCTCGACTTACATACATTTTTGGTTTGAGGATGTTGAGGGACTCGGTGTAGGTTGTGATGTGGAGAAGTGTCCGAAGGTCGGGGGTCGATGTCTTATCTATGATGTAGACTAAGGTGTGTCATAGCTTTGGTGTAGGCTATGATGATAAGGTGGTGATGTGTCCAAAGGAGTCCGAAGCTCGGAGTCGATGCTTATCTCTGACGTAGGTTGAGATGTGATTGATGTTACAATAGCAACGCCTGACATTTATTAGTGGTTGTGTGTCAGTTGCCGTCTTGCGGTTCGTATGTTTTAAACAAAAACGCATCAGGCTATTGCATTGCTACGGTCTTCGGTGCTGAGCGTTAGTCAATCTTTTATCACGTATGTGTCACATAAAATAATAAAAAGAAATCAAAGTTGAAAAGAAAAATAAAATATAAAAAAATAAAAAAGAGAATTTATTTTTGAACACTTAGTTTACACTAATTGCGATCTGGTTCTGAACTCCAGCCGTGACTTTCCAAGACTGAAGCTCTTACAATTTGACTTTCGATGGGATCTGTTTCTTTTTTTCTTTGTCACCCCTCAATATCTCCACTATCCGCGCATTTGTTAGGCGTCCGCGACCGTTGCCACGCAAGCCCTTCTTCTAGACCATTTGGCGGAAGGACCGTTGGGATATCGATGACTCATTAGGCACTTCGGCGATATACATTGTCGCCGAGTACCGCCACATCTTTATCTCTGATTTTAAAGTGAGCCGGTCGTGACACAATCATGTTGTAGATTTCGATCGTGAATTGGTTGAGTTTGTTTACAAAGCGTAATTCCTATCCCTTGAATTTAAGGCAACTAACTAAGGGTATTATTACTAGTGCTAGGGTCAGAATTATCCTGAAAAAAGTATGTTTTCAATCGGTTACCATTTCGGTATCTTTTTCTTAACATTATCAATAGAAATAATGTAATAAGGAGTTTTCACATCGTTGATTCTGTAGTGTCCTAACCATTCAATGTCCAACTTATCTCTTTTATTGTCATTATGAATTAAAACAAAGTCTCCTTTCCTAAACACAGTCTGAGTTTTAACAATCTTTCTCTCTTGGTCTCGCTTATATCGTTGCTTATTCTGAATAAGTGTTTTGTGTGCAGTTTCCCAATATTTATTCAACTGTTTTTGCCAAAGTGAGTACATATCATCATAGGTAAGCGTGGGGAATTTGGATATTGCGGAAGGTAAGTTAGCTTTTCGTCCAAAGGTCAATTCGAAGGGAGAGAATCCTGTTCCTTCATGTTTCGCGCTGTTGTACCCTAAACAAATGAAATGAAGTACTTCGTCCCATTCTTCGTCATTGTCGTGTAATGCAGTACGAATTAAGTCCTTAATTGAGGCATGCGTTCTTTCGAGGGATCCGTTACTCTGTGGGTGAAATGAAGTTGTTTTGATGTATTTGATTTTAAAGGCTTCTTCAAATTTCGTCATTAAATCGCTAACGAAATTTTGTCCCTGGTCTGTTAGGATCGTTTTTGGTGTCGAAAATATGTAAACATAGTGTTCAATGAGCGCGTTAATTATGGACTCTTTTCGTTGCGTTTTAAGGGGGACTAGTATCAGATATTTCGTAAGTTCATCGTGAATTGAAAGTATGTATTGATTCCCGCGTTTGGTTTTCGTCATCGGTCTTATGATGTCCATAGCGATTTTGTCGTTAGGGTTAAGTAGTGTGTCTGAGATTTGTGGGGATTCTTTGGGTCTGATACGTGTTAATTTCTCCTTTTGACATGTGTCGCATGTTTTCACGAAGTTTCCTACTCTTTCTAAAAGTCGGGAGATTTTAAATTTATCCTTGATCCGTTGATACGTTTTCTGTATCCCTAAATGTCCTACGGTGTCGTTATGGTTTTCCCTTATTGCTTGTAGTATTTCGTTTTCGTCTAGTTTTAAGATGTCCTTAAAATGTGTCGTTAAAATTTATTAGCATGAGTTTAATCTGCGTTTTCTTTAATTCAGTGAAATCATTATTTCCTATGTCGATTTTTGTTGTATCTTTAAGAATTTTGTAACGTCTTCTGATCCAAAGTGTCTCGTCGTATTCTCCTAAATCGTTTCGAGTTAATTGGTAAAATGTTTGGTCATTCGGTTTAATTTCTAAGAGTTTCGGATTCTCGTTGTTGTCTTTCTACGCGTTGAATGAGTTAGTGTGATCTGAGGTGATTATGAGTGTCGTGCCGGATAATGAAAGTACACTAGAAGGTGTTTAACAATAACAATAGTTTATTATCGTGTGACAAATAACGCTCACAGCAAATGTCGCTCGACGCGTAGCACAATAATCGTCGTCGGTTTCGTTTCGCTTAGACACCAGAGACGTTTCGCGTTTCGTAGCTCAGAACGGAATGACGCCTTTCTGAGAACAAAACGAATTCTTTCTTTAGGTGCCCATCGATATCCCCACTAGGACGCCCTTATTAGATGTGCCGCGGCAGTTGCCACGTGTGTCCTCTTCCGAGGATTTGGCGGAGGAAACATAGGGATATCGATGGCACAACGGGCATGTCGATGTTGCGCTTTTGGCGGCCTAACGATTTGTATTGTGAAGCCGGCGGAAAGTTCCGTGGCGGGTACCGCCACAGATCAATTACTAGGTCGAGGTTAACTACTTCGTCGCAAGTTACCGCGTAAACTCTAGATAAAGCGTCTGCAGCTGTGTTATCTTTACTCTTTGTATATTCGATTTCATAGTCATATTCTTCGAGTATGAGTCTCCAACGAATCAGTCTGCTAGAGGGATCTTTGCAATTGTGTAGCCACTTAAGACCTTGGTGGTCGGTTTGAATAATGAAGCGTCGTGCTAACAAGTATTGTCTAAGTCTTTTCACGGCCCATTTGCCCCCACGATTGCTAAAATTTCTCTTTCTGTCGTGGTATAATTTCGTTCGGGTGGATTCAGAGTTCTTGATATGTAACAACAAGGATGTCCGTCTTGTGACAGTATTGCTCCTAGTCCTTCGTTACTTGCGTCTGTTGTTAATGTGAATGTTTTGTCAAAGTCTGGATATTGTAGTACAGGGGCTTCGCAGAGTTTTTGTTTCAATGTGTCAAATGCAAGTTGTTGTTTATCGGTCCAATGGAATGGGGTGTCTTTCTTTGTGAGATCTGTCAGTGGTTTCGCGATTTTAGAAAAATTGCGTATAAATTTTCTATAGTATCCAACGAGTCCTAAGAATGATTTTATGTGGGTTGCGGTTTTTGGTGTTTTAAAGTCTTTCACGGCTTGAATCTTTTTGGGATTAGGTTTTACTCCTTCTTTTGTTATTACGTGTCCTAGGTATTCTAATTCTGGTTTCAAAAATTCGCATTTGTCCGGTTCTATCTTTAATCCTAAATTTTGTAATCTGTCTAGTATAATAGCTAGATTTTGGTTATGTTCTTGGATGGTGCTTCCGAATATTATAATGTCATCTAGGTATACAAAACAGTTATTTCCTATTAATCCCCGTAATACCGTATTATTACCGTGATACCGTCCATCATACGTTGATACGTCGCCGGTGCGTTTTTAAGGCCGGAAGGCATGTGATTATAGTGGAAGTGACCTTGTGGAGTTGAGAATGCAGTATATTTTTTGGAATTTTGCTCCATAGATACCTGGTGGAAACCTGACGAGAGGTCTAGGGCTGAGAAAAATTTAGCTTTGCCAAAGTGATCGAGTATTTCGTCCGAATTTGGTAAAGGATATGCGTCTTGATCTGTTTGTTCGTTTAATTTTCTGAAATATGTTGTTATAGATTCAATTCTCGATTTTTGTTTGCCTGATGCGTCTAATTTCTTTGGGACTACCCAAATTGGTGCGTTATATGGACTGTCCGATGCTTCTATGATTCGTTTGTTTAACGTGTCGTTGATTTGAGTCTCAATTTCTTTTTTATGACATTCAGGCAGCCTATAAGATTTGATGTTTATAGGTTTGTCTGTCTTGAGTGTGACTGTATGTTCGGTCAAGTTGGTACATAGTAATGAGTCTGTTTCCATATTAAAAACGTCTAAGTAATTGATGAGGATTTTCTCAAGGGGTTCTCGAAGTTCTGGATCAATATGTTTGGTACGTATTATTTGTGCGAATTTATTAATTTGGCTTAGTTTATCGGGTTTCTCTATTTCGTTTGTAATGTGATTTGCTCACCAGTGTTGATGAAACATACTGTTGTGGGTTTCCCTTCGATGTATTGGGTTGAAGTTAAAGTTTCGCCTGGTCCTACCTTGCTATCGGTTTTCTGGAATGGTAATATAATTTCGTCTAAGGTTAGTTTATTGTTAGTGACACTGTATCGGTACTTTGTCAGGAATGGAAGTCCGATTATTCCGTCTTCGATTAGGGGAAAGTTGTTAGGGACTACGTGGAATTGGTGATTTTTTTTTAGCATAGTTAGATTGCAAATTTTGTCAGTGGTGTGTTTGTCACTTCCCATTAGGAAGGTCTTTGGATTAGGACGTCTAGTGAGGCTTTTTCTTTTATAAGGTTGATTCCTGCTCCGGTATCGATGAGGAATCTGGCCCTTCCTCCGTCTCTTCGTCGCAGTACAATTGATAGTAATCTTCCGGTGGTGGTGCAGTTGATTCTAGGTAAGCTTCCTCTAGATTTTCCGTTGTTTGGTTTACACGAGGTGGAATCTTTCCTTGATTGGCGAATGGAATATTTGAGAGTAGCAGGTTTCGGCTGTGTGTCCGATTTGTAAACACTTGGGACACATCGGTTTCATACGGTCGTCTAATGGTTGGCTAGGTAACTGAGAAAAAGTTTGTGGTCGTGGATTGGTAGTATTTCGCTTGGATACTCATATAGTGTCGTGAGATTGGTTTTTTGGGCGGTTGGCGGCACGATTTGCTTCTCGTAACCATTGTTCTCTATCAGCTGCTAGTTGTTGGGCAAGGTTCAGGTTCTTCGGATCGCTAGCTACTATCATCTGTCCTATTTCGTATCGTAAGTTGAGCAAATATGTTTTAAGTGCTTCGCGTTCTTCGATATCTATAGCTACGCGTCGTTCAGTTGGCGTGCGGTTTTCGTTTTGGGCTGCGTAATTTAATTCATTCAGCTGTTGCCGAAATCTGGAATTGAAAGATTGTACACTTTCCGTTGCCCCTTGTTTTAAATTCTTTAATTTGTCCCAACAATTGCTAATAGTTGTTGGTGTTAATATGTGTTGTCTTAAGCATGAATATAAGTCTTCGAACGAGTTAATTTTTAGATATCGTATGTTTCGTTTCGCGTTGTCTGTAATCCTTTCTATCAGTATGAGATCTAATAATAGCTCTCTGTCACTTGCCTTGCACCTAGCTCTCGCTTTTCGGACCGATAAGATGAAATCTTCAACGCCTACGTCATCTCGACCTCGTAGTGTCTCGATAGTTCGTATGGCCTTTTCTGCTTCGAAGCCTTGATCTTCGTTGTAGTTGTTTCTTTGTTTAATCGCGGCGTGGCTAGACATGGCTCGTGGTCTTTGTGAAGCGTTCGGTCCGTCAGTTTCGTCATCGGTTACGTTATCAGCAATGGTTTCTAAATGGGTGTTCGTTTGCGGCTGGTCGGTCTCGTGTCGATCGGTGTCGTATTTTATTCCCATGGTTTTTGCAAGATCACGTATTTCTTTAGAACGCTAGTTTCCGTAAATTCCTTTATGTTTTTAATATTTTGATCGGTGCTATTCCTAAACTTTTTAAACTCGCCAGTTAGGCTTTGAAATTGTTCAATCAGGGTAGCGATTAGCTCGTTTTGTTTAGCGGTACTCTTGTCAGTTGGGTTCATATTTAGAGATATGACACTTTCGGAAGAAGAGTCACTATCTTCAGAACGTATTTTGGTTTTACTGTTTCGATAATGTACGAAAGCCAACTTATCGAAGTTCTTTGTGGGTTCGTGGGTTGTGACTTTGTCGTCGAGGATGACCGTAGTCCAAGTTGATCCTTTTCCCGAAAGTTGGTTGTCTTGTTTTCTCAAGGAGCAGTTTTCACTATCCTGGCAGGTTCGCCAATTTTGTCACGTCGGTTCGAGATTATTTCGCTTTCCGCACGTAAGGTGAGAGATTGGTACTTCGATTATGATAATTATTGCAAAATTTATTATATAAACTGACAGAGTAAAGATACAGAATGTCGTAAACAGAACAGAAGAGACCAGAATAGAGTGTATTGTGCTGACTTGGGAGGTTTTTTTATATCAAGCGTTTAGTTCCGGTGGGGTTATCGCTGGATGCCGGTCGCATAGGTATGCTGCTACTGCTTGATGACTATGGTATGGAAAATGTGATTATCCTAGCGCTGTATTCCGAGACTCCTGTGACATCTGTATTGTGTGACGGTTTCGTTCTATAAGGTATATAGTTTTACAATTTGAGGTTGTCTTATATTCATAGTGGCGTGTTATGAGTTTCTGTTATTTATTATCTGTCCACATCTTACGAGTTTTGATCGCTTTTTATGTGATAGTTTGCATTTTCTTTTGTGAATACGGCATTAGTTCGTAGTAAATTTTAATTTATAGTGCGTGGATTTGACGGGTTAGTTCAATATTGTAGATTGAATAAATTATTCTGAGTGTTGCTTTTTATTTATTTTATTTTGTTTAAGCTTGCTCGGTATTTTAGTTTGTTGTGGTTTTTATGTTTTCTTTGTGAGTACAGGTTATGTTGGGTCATGGACATGGAAGTATCTGCGCTTGTGCAAACTGTACAAGTATGTATTATTTTATTTATTTTAACTTTATCCTGTTTCCTATGGTATTTCGTCCGTCTGTCTCCCTGATCTTGTATGTATTGTTTTAGCGCAAGAGGAGGAGAGATTCCGAAAATGTGTGGATGGCTCATGAAGACGATACAGATGACTGTGCGAAGGCTCGCTTTCCTGAGGAGACTTCTACCGAAGTCCTGGATGTTCTCCTGTGTCACCGCCCTTCTGGTCAGGGGGAATTTTCCCTGCTGTACGTTCCCAGTGTACGGACAGATTTCGTGATACGTGTCTTGACGTTCTGTTTGACAATAGTGTCGTGCTTAAGTTATTTGTTGGTGTAATTTTATACCTTTATATTCCGTTGTATATAAGATATATTTTGCTCATTTGATTAATATTTCCAAGTGACTGTTGCCTCCGGTGTTTGGTTTGATTTATTGTTTTTCGGTTTAGGTTTTGGTGATTATGATTTTAAATGGTGAATACGGAGGTGTCTTCGTCAAAGATACCTTATGCAGACTTTCCCAGTGAGTACTTTTATTTGTTTTACTATTTTTAATTTGTCTTACGTCATTCATCTTTTATTTACTACGTGTGTTGTTTCAGCGTAAGAGGAAGACGGGTTCCAAAATGTGTGAGTGGTCCCAGAAGGCGTAGTCAACCTGTGAGGTGTCGTGGGCAAGAACGAAGAATCGTGTGACATTTGTGTTGATTATGTTCGATGCTGATATATATATATATATATATATATATATATATATATATATATGTCGGAGATGGAAGGACACTGGAGCCTCCCGTTTGGAACTATGGGAAAATCCCGTAATATTGTAATCTAGATTCTACTATAGCCGTAATTAAACAATTGTCATTCATTGTATTTGTTCGAGACTTGTGATAGTAGGATTGGGTTCGAGGTGACACAACTGGTCGCCGAACGTAGCCGCGGTCACGGGATGGACATTTTTTCTCGGAGATGTCAATATAATGGGACACACGTTGTATTAACAATCAAACTCCAAGCAGAGATTGCCTAGCAACGGTGATTGGAACCTTCTCGATGCTTCGGACCAGTATATAACAAACGAATGCAGTCGTAAAGGTTGAAAAAATTCCATCAGTCTGTTATTCGAGCGATCGCCTTGAAGAGTTACACATCGAGAAGTATATACAGAGCGTCCCATTAAACGTGTTTGCGTGTTAAAGTATTTTACGTTTAATACAGAGTTATCCTGTTGACCGTGGATTCGTTATCGAACCTAGAATCATTGTCACTAGCGTCTCGAGTATCTAATTACCACGGTTACTTGTCGATATCTGTAACAATCGTGTTTGCATTAGTCAATATCTTCTCTATTGCATAACGACAAAGTCTAACCATAACGAATGTTCGTTTCACGCCCCTTTAACCCCAACCCTAATCATAATGCCAATCCGACATATATATATATAATAATTATAATANATATATATATATATATATGTCGGGTTAGCGTTAGGATTAGAGCTGGGGTTAAGGGCGTGAAAGAAACCTTGCTTGCTCTCACAAAATCTATGTCCGACTCTTGGTTAACAGATCGCGAAGACGTTATTCCTTTTCGTTAATAAAGTCGCAAACAGGAATGAATTTTCGTCGCGATGATGCCACCGAGGAAAACTACGACAGGGTGTGCCCAAGGGCACGAGATCATCGGAATCGTGGAGAAAGCCTTCGTTCGGAAGGTGAGGGAAATTGACATTGCTGTTAATTGGTCAATTTCCACGTCGATGGTTAGAAAAGGATGCTAGCCGCCCTTGAGGAAAAGTTGCTAGCGGGAAGCGTCGTTCGTGAGGAAGTAGGTTTCCCCTATCTTTCCGTAGTTGGGACAAAGACTGTTTGTCCATTTGAAGGACTTTAGTTAACTAAATCTTAAGATTTATAACGGGTCCTCAGGCTAGCTGAACATGCACTGCGGAGACGCATCGACATCTGGCGACCATCTTACCCTCTTTCGCTGAGTTTTATATAAGTCGAACATAGTGCACGCAAATTTCAGCGTCGAAACTGTCCAAGCAACAAGCAAATCGCATTCGTTCGTCGATTTTGTAAAAAACTAAGCTTTATTTCTTCCTGAGTAAGATATTTAGTCTTTAAAGGCTCTTTTCACTCCCTTTTATACGCCGAATGAAATGCATGCAACTTGCAGCGTCGAGACGTGCTATGCAGCTCGCAAAACGCATTCTTTCGAAGATTTTGTCGAAAACTAAGCGTTATTTAAATCCAGTTTGAGATATTCCGATGTGAAAGCGCTCTTTCGCTGAGTTTTATATAAGTCGAACATAGTGCACGCAAATTTCAGCGTCCAAACTGTCCAAGCAACAAGCAAATCGCATTCGTTCGCCGATTTTAAAGAAAACTAAGCGTTATTTCGTTTATGATTGAGATATTTCGACGCTTAAGAGCTCTCTTCACTCAATTTTACACGGCGAACGTAGAGCATGCAGCTTGCAGCGTCGAAACGCGCTACGCAGCTCATAAGACGCATTCTTTCGACGATTTTGAAGAAAACTAAGCGTTATTTCGATTCTGATTAAGATATTTCGACGCTGAAGAGCTCTCTTCACTCCATTTTACACGTCGAACGTATTATACGCCACTTCTAGTGTCGAAACGTGCTATGCAGCTCGCAATACGCCTTCTGTCGTCGATTTTGGAGAAAACTAAGCCTTATTTAAATCCTGTTTGAGATATTCCGATGTTAAAGCGCTCTTATTCTGAGTTTTATATAAGTCGAACATAGTGCACGCAAATTTCAGGGTCGAAACAGGCCCAGCGACAATAAAAACGCATTCGTTCGTCGATTTCGACGAAAACTAAGCGTTATTTCATTTCTGATTGAAATATTTCGACGTTTAAGGGCTCTCTTCACTAAATTTCACACCTCGAACGTATTTCACGATATTTCTTGGGTCGAAACGTGCTATGCATCTCGCAAAACTCATTCTGTCGAAGATTTTGTCGAAAGCTAAGCGTTACTTCGTTTCTGATTCAGACATTTCGACGTTTAAGAGCTCACTTCACACCCTTTTATATGCCGAATGTAGTGCACGCCACTTCTAGCGTCGAAACGCTCTATGCAGCTCGCAAAACGCATTCTTTCGAAGATTTTATCGAAAACTAGGAGTTATTTAAATCCTGTTTGAGATATTCCGATGTTAAAGCGCCCTTTCGCTGAGTTTTATATAAGTCGAACATTGTGCACGCAAATTTCAGCGTCGAAACTGTCACGTCCCGCAGCAATAGCAAATAGCAGGATACAGTTCTTTAGAAGATGCGTATCGCCAAGCAGTCCGAGCGACGCACGAGTTAAAACGAATAAACGATAGAATGCGATATCAACAACCGATACCTCCGAATAATTTTAATCGAAACAACGTTCGTCCCCCGAGTAATAATAGCAACATCGGAAACAACCGACCGCCTCGAAGATTTGTACCCCCCCCCCCTCCCCCACAAAAATAACCAAATGTTCCGAGACAAAATACGATAACATGCAACTACTGCAAAAAACCCGGACATTTAATAAGAGATTGTTACAAATTTAAAGCGAGAGTAGATGCGGGGATAATTGTACCTTATGCATCTGGACAGTCGGGAAACCGAGCCCGTCCTTCGAGAGAACAGGACGAGCCTCGAAGGAACGATGTTCTAAAATCGCCCGAGAATCCAAGTAGCAACGAGAAACCCACTACTTATAGAGAAAAACAGAGCGAATACATTATCCCCTATAACATCAAAGAAACAACCACTAAACACGGTGGAAAAACCACCCTGCAGCTACACGAAGACACGAACGAAGAAACAAAAATTTCAAAGCAAAAAGGAAAAGAAAATACGAGAGGAATCGAACAAGAAAGGTCACCAAGAGTCGGACTCAGATTCGGACGACAGCCTCTCCGAATTATTTCAATACGATTAAATGATCCTACGAGTACTCCTACTGTGCGAATAGTCTCACCAGACCTTAAAACTAAAACAAGTTTGTTATTAGATTCCGGATCGGAAATTAATATTATCAAACCTGCTTTACCCGATTCAGCAATCATCAACGAACAAGAAGCAATTGAAATTCGAGGGATTACGGCAACGAGCCTAGTCTCCTTAGGGCAGACAATAATACAGGTTGCGGGCCACCCAGTCGTTTTTCATGTAGTCGATGANTTCATTGCTAATCGATCAAGACGGAATCCTAGGATCCGAATTTTTTGCAGGGTGGAAGGCTCGTTTGGACTACGAGCGAAAATACATCAAATGGGGAAATATTTATATCCCCTTCGATACAAAAGAAAAATTAATCGTGCCTAAACGAAGTTCGATAATATGCTCAATTAATATTGCAAACCCGGAAATAAAAGAGGGATTTATTCCAAAAATCGAGCCAATCAAGGGAGTCTATTTTGGTAACGCAGTGGTGAGGAACCATAAGGGACGGGGTTATATAAGAATAATAAATACCACTACGAGAGATTATGAATTTACAACACCCACTATGGTAATTAAAGAGTTTGAAAATTTCACCTCGTCCCCCAATATGACGTGTAATGCGGTCACAAAATCAAGGGAGAGTAGATTCGATAAAATAATTGAATTATTACGGCTAGAGCACTTAAACGAAGAAGAGAGAAAAATTGTTGAGGAATTAATTCGAAGGAATCAAGATAGATTTCACCTTCCAGGCGAGACACTAGAAGGAACCGAGATTCTAGAACACCGAATAATTACAACGGATGATATACCCATCAATGTTAAACAGTATCGTTACCCACCCGCGCATCGAGAAGAAATAACTCGTCAAATTCAAGAATTATTGGAGACTGATGTCGTAACGCCATCGACATCCCCGTATAATTCTCCGTTATGGATAGTACCAAAGAAACCAGATTCTCAAGGAAATAAACGTTGGAGGCTAGTTATCGATTATAGAAAACTTAACGATAAAACAATCGGCGATGCTTATCCCCTCCTCAACATCACGGAAATATTGGATCAATTAGGAAGTGCAAAATATTTCTCCATATTTGACTTGGCATCAGGCTTCCATCAGATCCGAATGGCACGAGAGGATACCCACAAAACTGCTTTCTCAACACCGTATGGACATTTTCAATTCAAACGAATGCCCTTGGGATTAAAAAATGCTACAGCAACATTTCAACGATTGATGAACTCAGTGTTATCAGGACTACAAGGAGTAGAACTGTTCGTCTATCTGGACGACATAGTAATTTACTCAACATCTCTTCAAGAACATGAATGTAAATTTAACAAATTAATGGAAAGATTAAGGCAAGCCAAATTACGATTACAGCCAGATAAATGTGAGTTTCTACGACACGAAGTAAGTTATTTGGGACACATAATTAGTGAAGATGGGGTAAAACCAGATCCAAAGAAAATTGAAGCAGTGTCAAAATTCCCACGACCAAAGAAAGCGAGAAATATCAAACAATTTTTAGGACTAGCAGAATATTACAGAAGATTTATACCTAATTTTTCCAAAATTGCAAAACCGCTAACTCAATTATTGAAAAAGGACGTCATATTTAAATGGTCGGAAAATCAAGAAATTGCATTCAACAATTTAAAAACAGCGTTAACAACAAAACCTATCTTACAATATCCAGACTTTTCTAAACCTTTCAACCTCTCGACAGACGCATCAGGATACGCAGTAGGTGGCGTATTAAGTCAAGGGCCGGAACAAAATTATTCTACCATAGAAAAGGAATGTCTGGCAATCGTTTACTGTGCAATGCATTTTAGACCATACTTGTATGGTAGGAAATTTACTATAGTAACCGATCACAAACCGTTAGTATGGATGAATTCCATCAAAGATCCTACGTCGAGAATTTGAAAATGGAAACTAAAATTATCAGACTTCGAATTCGATATCCAACACAAGGAAGGCAGAGCGAATGCGAATGCTGATGCATTGTCTAGAAACCCCCCGGAGGTTTGCCTACCAATTAGGAAAAGAGAGGCAGATTCACCAATTCATTATCCTATTCCAAAAAGATTCGAATTAGACACATCAACCGAAGACTCTCCCATATTCGAAGCCAAACCACACAGTTTACCTCTTCCGTCCAACGATCCAAGAAAGCAAAGGAAAACTATTGCTAGAAAGCATTTCACCATAGAAGAAACCCCCGTGAAATATTTCGACCAAGCGGCCGAAGATACCGACGAAGCATCTGTTCAAGGAACAAGTAATTTCGAAATGACAAGAGAGGAAGAGATCTCCTCGCCACACTCCGAGTCGCCACAACGACTAGAAGAGAAAGTTAAACCTACAATAACTGCAGAATTAAAGATCTCCGAAACGAGAGATTCAATAGTAAAAATAAATGATCATAAAGTAATTTTTATTGACATAAAAGGGAACCCTGTAGACAGGGGAGCGTTAGAAATAAAGGAAGCAGGGAAATTACCGAATTATGGAGATTTAATGTTGGAAAGAGCAAGACTGAATCGAGATTTAGGAAAACTAATAATATCCTTACCCGTAAAAGAAAATCGAAACATCCCAATAACAACAGAAAATTTATTAAATTCACTAAGTTCTTTGCTGGATGTAGTAAACGAGAAGCAATTAAAATCCTTCGGTATCAGTAAAGGAAATCTAGAAGAATTACTATGGCGATACATAATCAGGAAATTGAAAGAAGTATTTTTAACAAACACCATACACATCACCATCTGTACCGGAGAAGTAACCATTCCACCAGTGGAAAACCGAAACAAAATAATACAAGAAAAACACGAATCATCGGTAGCAGGACATAAAGGAGTAACGAAAACTTACCAGAGAATACGACAACATTATTACTGGGAAAACATGAAGAAAGAAATCCAAGAGTACGTAAGAACCTGTAAAGAATGTCAACTGAAAAAGTTAACTAGAATGAAAACGAAGCAACCAATGGTACTGACTGATACACCGGGCAGAGCATTTGATAAAATCAGTATGGATATTGTCGGCCCATTACCAAAGACACAAAGGGAAAACGAATATATATTGACGATTCAAGATTTATTAACGAAGTACTCTCTCGGGATTCCGATTAAGGGAACCTCTTCGGCCGAAATAGCAGACGTTTATATTAAGCAATTCATTTGTCGATTCGTGTCACCAAGAGCAATCTTGACCGATCAAGGGGCGAATTTTACTTCTTCGCTAATAAAAAAGGTAGCTAAGAAATTTCGAATAAAAAGATACAGCACTACGGCATATCACCCACAAAGCAATGGCTCTATAGAAAGGTCACACCACGTATTGAAAGAATACCTCAAGTTATATATTGAAAATTCCAGAAATTAGGACGAATAGGTGGAACTAGCCATGTTTTCTTATAATACCTCCGTACACGAAGGAACAAAATTCTCCCCACACGAGCTGGTCTTTGGGCACTTAGCCAGAGAACCAACCAGTGAAATAATGATTGAAGAAAACATGGAACTAACATACGCAGAATACCTCAGAGACCTGTTCGATAAAATCAACACTATACAACAAATGGCGAGAGAAAATTTGATGAAATCCAAATTAAAATCAAAGGCATACTACGATAGACGAATCAACCCGCAAAATTTCAAAATAGGAGATCTAGTATATTTACTAAAAGAACCTAACAAAGGGAAGCTCTCCGATCAATATTCGGGTCCGCATAAAGTATTAGGAATTTTGCAAAATCAAAACGTTAAGTTCGAAGTGAAAGGGGTCCCGCGAACAGTGCATTTGAACAAATTAAAACTAGCGCATGACCGAAATAGATCATAGCCAGAACAATGCTATGAGGCAATAAAGAACGATGGTATGTGGTATGATACTGCTTGTTGAATATTGTGGATAGTTGGAACCTAAAAGAAAAAAAAGGAGAAAGTTTTTATGCGTATTGTAACTATTACTTAAGCAATTAAAGGTAAGAAAGGTGACAGTTACCTTGCAAGCACTTATTCATCGCAGAAGGAAGTGTATGTACAAATACAAGTTATGCGGCTATATTCGTGGAACGTGATGTATGACGACCAGCTGAAATAAATGGACAGATTAATAATATAATGCTATTAAATATTATAATAATATTGTAATAGAACCAAGGAAGTGTAAAAGTCGCTATATACTAGGGACATTTACAAGTGGACATTTTGGATTGTCACTAACATGAAGTGATACACACAATAATTATATACACCGTAATTAACACAAAGTAATCTCAATTTGATTACGCTTAACCCACAAAAAATAAGTAATTAACAGATAAATAATAAATTCAATACCAATAAAAGTCATAATATACTAAACGTATATATAAACGGCCATTTTTGAATTAACACGCGCGCGTAGTAACTTTTACGCATTTCAAAATAATTTATATTTTCAATAGACATTTAATGAAGTAACAAAACAAATAGAAGACTGTACCAAGAACGGAATAATAACTAATGCAATACAATACAGTATTATTATATGATAATAAAGATTTAAATTATCAGAATTAGCCACGAGAAACAACATTATACTAATTAACTACATTTTTGAAGGACAAACTAATGATTAGTAATAAAAAAAAAAAGAAACCGGACTATAATTAACTCAACCCATTCATAGTTGAAGAATTAATAGAAAGAATATAT
This sequence comes from Bombus pyrosoma, assembly GCF_014825855.1. NCBI lineage: Eukaryota > Metazoa > Arthropoda > Insecta > Hymenoptera > Apidae > Bombus > Bombus pyrosoma. The sequence continues at coordinate 10,802,221 of NC_057777.1, read as the reverse complement.
CATACCTAAGATCGAAAGTGAAGACGAAACATGTAAATTATGCTAACCGTCCTTGTATGTATGTACAGAATGGGTGGTGAACTCAACGACTTAAATATGGAAAATCAAGAAAAACCCATACCTATGTCCAATCCAGTGGAAATGGAAGAAATCCAATTCTGTTTTTGTACCCAAATAACACAAGCCGTCTATTGTTTCATCGATTACTACCTTTGTCGAGATTGTTACGACCATTTAGACTCAGTCGAGCGAGATCTCTACGATGACCTGCCAAGACATTTTTTATGCGGAAAAACCGCAAGGATTCGAGTATCGCACTGTAGTACGTGCAACATAGATATAGCAGAACTACGATCCGTTATATACTGCACCCAATGTATAAACGTTTACGTCGAGTTAAATCATTTTGATAAAAGACTTTTAACCGAAGGAGTAATGACTCGGTATGTTGCACACTAAAACAAGCAATAACGTAACCTTCCGTTATGTACAGAGATGGGAACCCCCTTCCGAGGACACGAGGAAAGGGATGGAACATACCAAAACTTTTCCGAAGGATTGTTATTCATCAATCACCCTGAATTACACAACAAACTACTCTATCGTTATTGCGTCCGCCTGACTCGGCATGCATATTATTCCGTCGATGGATCACTCTGTCAAGATTGCTATTACGATTTAGACCCAGACGATCAAGAATTATATGAAGAATCTAAAAATCATTACTCATGCAAGCGTTCAGGATATATCCGAGCGGCATATTGCGGATTATGCGACATACGTATCGCACACTTGCAGGACGCGATAACGTGCTCTGAATGTATAGAAGAATATCTAGAACTCATGTTAAATTAACTAACTCAACACAAACATATGTACATGTAGTAAATGAATAGAACCATTAAGTATAAGAAATAAATTGGGCAATAAATAAAACATACCACAATAATAAATCTTTTCTCTTTCTTTTATTATTTGCACAGAATGAGCGTTAAATCTGGTAACCAAAGGAACCGGTTGTTACCCTATTGTTGCGCCCGGTTAATTCGTCCGGCATACCACTTCAATAATTACTTTCTTTGTCAACATTGTTACAACATTTTGGATCCCAATTGGCAAGACCTATACGAGATTCAGCCGATTCATTTCCTGTGCGGGATTCCGAGGCGAATCAGAGCAATGCATTGCTGCCTATGCGATGTATACCTATCAGATTTACAACCTGCAGCATCTTGTCCTGAATGTACTGACACTTGCATAAAGTTAACCCAAACTGAAAAATTCCTCTTAAACCAAGGAAAAATAAATCATCCCATCAATTTAAATTGACAATTTAACCACAATATATATATATATATATATATATATATATATACATGTACGAACTCTAAGTGTAAGAGTACATTAAACAAACTATTGACAGGAAAATGAGTTACTTGGTCATCTTATTCACCCTCTATGGAACAACACTTGGCCTAATAGGATACGACTGCAACGGCAACCATCTGAACGTCACCACGATCTCGCTAAATTCTATTGGAGACTGCAATATAAAACCCATACACACGGAAAGCCAGGAAACGTATATACAATTACTGCAACTCTCGGAATTCGAATTCGCCAATATTAGGCAATGTAAGGTACAGATAACACGAATTATATATTACTGCGGCATGCACTCCCATACATCAGCAGTACATAACGAATTAACCGACTATCTCTACGAAACGACAGCCCAACAATGTGCGATAATACACCAGGATGACACGTTTTCTCTTGGACCAGAAAATTACATAATAGGCTTGAGGGATAACACCACAACTACACGATCACTTGTTTTAGCTGGAAAACTGACAAACGATGGCAGCTGCCAAGGAACACGGTATTCGGATCCTTACGGAAGTTGGGAAGGAGTTGTCGTACAAGCCACAGTAAAGATAAGCCTCAGATCAGAAATAGCCCCGGTGCGAATAGAGGCGAACAAAATCCTACTAAAATCAGGAACAGTTTGCGCCTTCAATGAAGGAACCTGTTTGGACGCAGAAGACGGATATACCTATTGGCAGCCATACCCACCCTCTCCATGCAAATCCGATCAATATGATGTGTTATACGAAGGAATTGCTACTAAAATCCAAGAAATAAAAAACAATAGATATCCATCGCTACCAGTTTATGCCTTGACGACTCAAGAGATAACCTTTGCATTAACCAAAACCGGAGAACAGCCTTTATGTGGCTATACCTTGTTAACCACAGAACATCCTAAACTGTTCCTAGTAGAAACAACTAAAGGAAACACCTTCTTATCGGAACGCAAAACAGCTACCGAAAACTTAGACATATTTACATATATTAACTCTAAATTCGTTTACGTGGAAAAATATATTAGGAAACAAATAACCTCTCTCTACTAAGATATACTAACATAAAGATGCACCGCAGAAAAGAAAATAATAGAAAACGCCTTAAGTCTCGCGACCATCCTATCCGACGAATTTGCTTACATAATAACTAAAGCACCAGGACACATGGCCCTGGTCGCAGGAGAGGTAATATACATAGTTAAATGCATCCCTGTCCAAGTGAAAGTGCGCCACACAACGGAATGCTATATGGAATTACCCGTTTGGCAAGGAAACAACACAGCATATTTAACACCCAAAACTCGCATTCTAACTAAACACGGAAACCACAGAGAATGTAGCGCGATACTACCAACGCTATACAATATCGATGGAATTTGGCACAAATTCACACCGAAACCGACGGAAGCAATTGTCACGTCCCGCGCTACGCACGTGCCGTAACGAAAACTACAATAAGTAAATTACATGAGCAGTCATTTTAACACACAATAAACTAAAAAGAATATAAAAATAATAAAATAAAATAAAACACTAACAAAAGATTAATCAAATGTAGACTACATTATTAAGACTAGTTAACATGCTAGTAAATTTAAAGAAACTAT
>NC_057777.1:10797671-10798747 GCF_014825855.1 Bombus pyrosoma | reverse complement strand
ATACGTTATATCGTAATGCTACATGTCGATACACGTTATATCTTAACACTACATAACGATTTATGTCATAACGTATTACCATATAACATTATACGTTATAACGTAACACTACATAACGTTATACGTTATAACGTAATGCTACAAAACGTTATACGTTATACCGTAATACTATATAACGTTATACGTCATGACGTATTACGATGTAACGTTATACGTTATAACGTAATGCTATATAACGTTATACGTTATATCGTAATGCTACATATGGATACACGTTATATCTTTATACTACATAGCGACATATGTCAAAACAAATTACCATATAACGTTATACGTTATAACGAAGTACTGCATAACGTTATACGTTATAACGAAGTACTGCATAACGTTATACGTTATAACGTATTACCATATATGGCTATACGTTATAACGTAACACTACATAACGTTATACGTTATAACGCAATGCTACATACCGTTATACGTTACATCGTAATATTACATATCGTTATACGTTATAACGTATTACCATATATCGTTATACGTTATAACGTAACACTACATAACGTTATACGTTATAACGCAATGCTATATAACGTTAAACGTTATATCGTAATGCTACATAACGTTATACGTTATATCGTAATGTTACATACCGATACACGTTATATATTAATACTACATAACGTTATACGTTATAACGTGTTACCATATAACGATATACGTTATAACGCAATACTGCATAACGTTATACGTTATAACGTAAAGCTATATATCGTTATACGTTATATCGTAATGCTACATAACGTTATACGTTACATCGTAATACTACATAACGTTATACGCTATAACGTATTACCATATATCGATATACGTCATAACGTAACACTACATAACGTTATACGTTTTAACGTAATGCTACATACCGTTATACGTTACATCGTAATACTACATAACGTTATACGTCATGACGTATTACCATATATCGTTATACGTTATAACGTAGCACTACATAACGTTATACGTTATAACGTAATGCTATATAACGTTATACGTTATATCGTAATGCTACATAT
>NC_057777.1:10794511-10797171 GCF_014825855.1 Bombus pyrosoma | reverse complement strand
ACGTGTTATGCAGCTCGCAAAACGCATTTTTTCGAAGATTTTGTCAAAAACTAAGAGTTATTTAAATCCTGTTTGAGACATTCCGACGTTTAAGAGTTCTCTTCTCTAAATTTTACACGTCGAACGTATTTCACGATATCTCAAGGGTCGAAACGTGCTATGCAGCTCACAATACGCTTTCTGTGGTCGATTTTGGCGATAACTAAGCGTTATTTCGTCTCGGAATGAGATATTTCGACTTTTAAGCGCTCATTTTACACTCTTTTACATGCCGTACGTAGTGCACGCCACTTCTAGGGTCGAAACGTGGTATGCAGCTCGCAAAACGCATTTTTTCGAAGATTTTGTCAAAAACTAAGAGTTATTTAAATCCTGTTTGAGATATTCCGACGTTTAAGAGTTCTCTTCTCTAAATTTTACACATCGAACGTATTTCACGATATCTCAAGAGTCGAAACGTGCAATGCAGGTCACAAAACGCATTCTTTCGAAGATTTCGTCGAAAACTAAGCATTATTTCGTCTCTGATTGAGATATTTCGACTTTTAAGCGCTCACTTCACACACTTTTATATGCCGAACGAAGTGCATGCCACTTCTAGCGTCGAAACGGGCTATGCTGCTCGCAATGCGCTTTCTGTCGTCGATTTTGGAGAAAACTGAACGTTATTTCGTTTGTGATTGGGATATTCCGACTTTAAAGGCTCTTTTCCCTCCCCTTTATACGCCGAATGAAGAGCATGCAACTTGCAGCGACGAAAAAATCTCTGCAGCTCGCAAAACGCATTCATTCGTCGATTTTGAAGAAAACTAAGCGTTATTTCGTCTCTGAATGAGATATTTCGACTTTTAAGTGTTACGTTTTTACTTATATATTTTTTTTAAATTTTGATTGTCGTTAATTTAAACGAAAAGGGAAAAAAATGAACGATAGTAATCGGAATATAAATTTAAACTTCCGATTAATACGGTATTTGCTGCCACCAGAAATAGTCTAAGGATTATTTCGAAAAAAATTTTTTTTTTTTTTATTTATTTATGGACTATTTCGAAAAATTTTTTTTTATTTATTTTTTTTTTTATTTATTTCTCCCTTTTTTTCTTTTTTTTTTACTTGGTGTTAAAAGAATTGCTGTGCTACGGGTGCAGTTGCGTCTGTCACGTTTAGTATCGTCAATAGAATTCCAGGCCTATGTCGCTTATTCGTGCGCACTCAAACCTGAAGAATTCCGAATTGTTAGCAACGTCAATGCAATTCCAGATCTATGTCGCACATTCGGTGCGAACTCAAACCTGAAGAACTTCGGAACGTTGTACCTCAACTCGGGGATCGTCTAGTAGTTTATTTATTAATTTGGAAATTCGTAGGTAGCATTAACTAAGCGACTGGCTATTATATTCCACGTTTTGCTAACCTGCTATGGGCAGGAGTACTAGCATGGGAGAGGATTAAAGTTATTAAAATAAGTAATTAGCATTGATATGTATCTAAGTATGATTAAAAATTTGAATCTCTTATTCGAGTGACTTCTATAAGTTTCTGGTAACAAGGTGTTCCGTTTTGTTATGGACAGAATCTATTTTTAGCCGTCAGGATGGTTATAATTATCGTTTTCGTAAAATGTGGGTGACGGCGTTCGAGATCGAGGGGGGTTCGATTCGTAAAAGTTCGCGCTCGAATGATCGGGTAACGGCGAACTCGAAGGCGAAAAACTAGGTTCGGGGCCCTCGTTAATTGATCTTAATGCTTCCCGACGGCTTTTCTCTTCTCTTTTAATTTCAGCAGCGATCAATCTTTTGTACTAACGTTCGGCTCTCCTTTTGCTAAGATGTCTTTTGTCCTCACGTTTTTTTGTTGCTTTTGACATATAATGTAGTTAATAATTTTGCAATTTATGATCCTCTCTGTTTTAAACCTGTGAGGTTTCGCATGCCTTGCCCAAAGGTGAGCCTTTTGCTAGCAGTGGGAGGAGGAATGCGAAGTACCGTGATCGCAGGTTAACACAGCGAATGATCGTCTATTTGTTTTCGAATTTTTAGTAGGTTGTTCTATTTTTAATTGCCGATTAAAGTGATGGCAGAACGAAGATGTCGATAAGCAACAATAACGGTAAAACTTAGCCTTTGTGATTCGATTTTGCGTTTCTATTTAATGCCAAGGGTGAGTTTAATGGTCCTCTCTGTGTAAGACTCGAGTGATTTCGCAAGCCTTGCCCAACGACGGGCGATATTTGCCAACGATGGGAGGAGGAATGCGAACATCGTTAAGTATTTTCTTCGAAATAAAGAAAACACTATTATACACAAGCAACACAGCGAATGACCTTTCGTTCAAGAGTCAAAATCGATATTATATCGCTCAGGGATTTCACGAGATAGAAAGCAAGATCGAATATATTAATTGTAGGTGACGCGGGTTTAGTCCCGTATCCGGATATCGCGAAATTATCAGAGAAGAGAGAAAATTTATAAGTTTGATCTCTTACCTTGAGTATTATGCTCAAAAATGTTGAAGGATCCGGGTTCCGCTGACGCGGTTAGCGCGTTGTGTAATTATTAATAAAGTCTTGATTAAATTTTAGTTTATTTATTAATTTAATCGCGATATACATTCAACTTGCGGCACACGGTTACAATTTTATTAACTCGATTTTTACTAAC
>NC_057777.1:10790331-10794011 GCF_014825855.1 Bombus pyrosoma | reverse complement strand
TATAAATAATAATATTACTAATCTCAGTATTAAACTACAATGATAATTACATTGATTAAAATACGACGATCTATTCTAGTCAAATTATTTCTTTACATGATAATACATACAATGGTCGCTAGCCATCGTCAGTCGATTTCAGGAAAATGGTACGTACTTTAGAGTGTGAAAGTTGTATATCAAACTCGGGTGTCGGAGGCGTCCCGGGACGTCTCTCTACTGTATGCCTTTGCGCCCGGGTTATGTGTGAGAACCGTGGAGTGAATGTGTTGGTGTCCTTGTTTTACCATTTTTTTAATTTTAAATATAGGTTTCCGGGTAGGATAGGTAGCATATTTTCTGGTATGAGTGTTAACCATAAGTAGGTAGGGCCGGGCAGGTTGGCATAGTCTCTCGTCGGGTAGCCGTGATTACGCGTGTCCAACCTGTTTCAGGATATTTGATTTGAAAAATTCTCGTTGAAGCAGGCATCACGAATGGAGCATACCATTTGTCTTGCTCTTTGCCTATTGGTTCTTCGAATATCGTGGTCGTGGTCGCGAGAGTACGGAGAGGGTTTCGAAACGAACGTCTATTGCTCGAGCACGTACATGCGAACGGACAGCTGTCGCAATAATCGTTGGTGTAATTATTAAGTTATTTTTCAGTTTCCGATTAAAAAGTCTCGAGCACAGATTAAAATTTCAGCGGCAAATACAATGCAATTGCAGTTTTCGAATATTAAAGGCCAAATAAATCTAATTGAACGAATCTCCGCTGCTTTGAGATTATCTAGACAATTCGATGCCCGTTATACTCCGCCTTTATTGCTTTATACAGAACACATCATCCGATTGGCGCTTACACATGTTGCGTTATATAGTATTACGTTATAACGTATAAAGCTACGTGGTATTATGATAGTTATGTCGTGTTACGATATCACGTATAACGTTATATAGTATTACGTTATAACGTATAACGTTATATAGTATTACGATATGACGTATAACGTTATATAGAATTATGATATGACGTAAAACGTTATATAGTATTGCGATATACCGTATGACGTTATATAGTATTACGAATATAACGTATAACGATATGTGGTATTACGTTATAACGTATTACGCTGTATGGTATTATGATATAAAGCATAACGTTATACGGTGTTACGTTATAACATGTACCGTTATGTAGTATTACGTTATAATGTATAACGTTATATAGTATTACGGTATAACGTATAACGTTATGTTGTATTACGTTATAACGTATTACTTTGTATGCTATTATGATATATCATATAAAGTTAGATGGTGTTACGTTATAGCCTATGACGTTATGTGTTATTACGTTATAACGCATAACGTTATATAGTATTAGGATTTAACGCATTACGTTATATACTATTGCGTTTTAGCGTATAACGTTATATGGTATTACGTTATAGCCTATAACGTTATATGGTATTGCGATATAACGTATAACGATATATAGTATTACGATATAACCTATAACGTTATAAAGTAATACGTTATAGTATATAACGTTATATGGTATTATGTTATAACGTATAACGTTATATAGTATTACGATATACCGCATAACGTTATATAGCATTACAATATGACGCATAACGATATGTGGTATTACGTTATAACGTATTACGTTATATGATATTATGATATAACATATAACGTCATATGGTGTTACGTTATAGCGTATAGCGTCATATGGTATTACATTATAATGTATAACGATATATGGTACTACGTTATAACATATAGCGTTATATAGTATTATGATATAACGTATAACGCTACTTAGCATAACGGTATAACGTTTTTCGTTGTATGGTATTAAGCTACAACTTATTACGTAATATACTGTTACGTCATAACGTATAACGTTATATAGTATTACGATATAACGCATTACGTTATATACTATTACGTTATAACGTATAACATTATATGGTAATACGACATAACTTATAACGATATATACTATTACGTTATAACGTATAACGTTATAAGGCATTACGTTAAAGCGTATAACGTTATATGGTACAATGATAAAACGTATAGCGTTATGTAGTATTACGCTATAACGTATATCGTTATATAGTATTACGATATAATGTATTGCGTTATATAGTATTACGATATAACGTATAACGATATGTTGTATTACGTTATAACGTATTACGTTGTATGGAATTATGATTTAACATGTAACGTTAGATGGTGTTACGTTATAGCGTATGACGTTATATGGTATTACGATATGACGTATAACGTTATATAGTATTACGATATACCGTATAACGTTATATAGTATTACGAATATAACGTATAACAATATGCTGTATTGCGTTATAACGTATAACGTTATATAGTATTACGATATAACGTATAACGATATGTGGTATTACGTTACAACGTATTACGCTGTATGGTATTATGTTATAAAGTATAACGTTATATGGTGTTACGATATAACATGTACCGTTATGTAGTATTACGTTATAATGTATAACTTTATATGGTATTACGATATAACTTACAACGTTATATAGTATTAAGATGTAACGCATTACGTTATATACTATTACGTTTTACCGTATAACGTTATAATGTATTACGTTATAGCCTATAACGATATACGGTATTGCCATATAACGTATAACGTTATATAGTATTACGATACAGCGTATAACGATATGTTGTATTACGTTATAAAGTATAACGTTATATGGTATTGCGACATAACGTATAACTTTATATAGTATTGCGATGTAACGTATAGCGTTATATAGTATTACGATATAACGTATAACAAAATGTGGTATTACGTTATAACGTATATCGTTATATAGTATTATGATATAACGTATAACGATATGTGGAATTACGTTATAACGTATTACGTTATATGATAATATGATATAACGTATAACGTTATGTTGTATTACGTTTTAACGTATAAACTTATATAGTATTACGATATGACGTATAACGATATATAGCATTACGATATAACGTATAACGATATGTGGTAATACGTTATAACGTATAACGTTATATGGTATTATGATATAACATATAACGTTATATGGTGTTACGTTATAGCGTATAACGTTATATAGTATTACGATATAACGTATAACGTTATGTGGTGTTACGACATGACGTATAACGTTATGTAGTATTACGTTATAACGTATATCGTTATGTGGTGTTACGATATGACGTATAACAATATGTGGTATAACGATATAACGTATAAGTTATATGGTAGTACGACATAACGTATAACGTAACGTGCTATTACGATATAACGTATAACGTTATGTGGTGTTACGATATAACATATAACGTTATGTGATATTACGATCTAACGTATAACGTTATGAGGTATTACGATATGACGTATAACGTTATATACTATTATGTTATATCGTATAACGCTACGTGGTATTATGAAATAAGGTATAACGTTATGTGGTATTACGATATAACATATAACGTTATGTGGTGTTACGATATAACATATAACGTTATGTGATATTACGATCTAACGTATAACGTTATGAGGTGTTACGATATGACGTATAAGGTTATATACTATTATGTTATATCGTATAACGCTACGTGGTATTATGAAATAAGGTATAACGTCATGTTGTATTACGA
>NC_057777.1:10788541-10789831 GCF_014825855.1 Bombus pyrosoma | reverse complement strand
CATTTTCCTGAAATCGACTGACGATGGCTAGCGACCATTGTATGTATTATCATGTAAAGAAATAATTTGACTAGAATAGATCGTCGTATTTTAATCAATGTAATTATCATTGTAGTTTAATACTGAGATTAGTAATATTATTATTTATAAACCACTTATTAACCCCATTTATTAACACTGTTATTTTCAATGGTAATTGAATTCATATTTCCCAATCCATAACTATTTCAAGATTATAATAAATAGCAAAAGCGACGCAATTCCACAGCCTAATCACATACACACGTAGTGGAAAATACGTCGTGCACGATAAGCTAACGCAACGTCAGTCGCTGAAAAAAATTGTTAAGCTTATAAACTACTATGCCCATTGCCTTCCTCCCACCCATGAAGCACCTGGGCACGTGAGTGAGATTCTGACAATGAACATGGTAGGGGTTAAACGTGAAAATCCTGTGCTAAAGATATGATTAGTCCATCTATTATATTTTATATCTAGCGGGCTAATACTCTCTGATTTTGCAATCTAATTTCATTTCAAACTTTAACAATTCTACACTTTATTTTACTTTATTATTTTAATGAACTATTAAACTGAAATTGAACTATTAAACTGAATGAAGATAATTAATGAAGAATATACATATTTATTAAACATAAACTAAGATTCAATGCAAGTAATATTTATATAAATGAACAACAATGGACACTAAATGAACTCTATTACTCAAAATATCCTCAGGCGATATCTTTATCAAAACATATCTTTGAAAACACAAAGAAACGTTCAAAATTTGTTTTGATTCTGAAACCAGCCTGTCGCGAAGTGTTTTCTTGCACCTGCAATTTGATAATTTTTATCATAACGGACAGACAAAGTTAGACTTTCACATATACTTTCATATTCCATATCCCGAAGTTTACTGAAATTATACTATTAAGTATACCGTGTATACTCAAATGATAAAACTGCTCCATACCATCGTAATCATAATTGAATTTCCAAAAGTCTGAGGATATCAGACTTTTTCACTACAAAAAACGAAGTCATTTCGTCGTTTATTTTAATACTCATATATAAGCTCACATGGATACTTGGTCTTTATAAATATATAGTAATATTGAATATAATTTGATTTTATAAATAATTATAATTAATATATTGTGTAATTTTCAATCATATGCATATATATACTAGTTATATCTAATAATATAATATATAATTATATTATTATCAACATTTAAAAACGCGGTGTGCAAGAAAACCTATCCTAAATTAATAAATAAAAT
>NC_057777.1:10786933-10788041 GCF_014825855.1 Bombus pyrosoma | reverse complement strand
TACCTTATAACGTATAACGTTATATAGTATTACGATATAACGTATAACGTTATGTAGCATTACGATATAACGCATACCGTTATGTACTACTACGTTATAACGTATAACAATATATAGCATTATATTACAGCGTAAAATGTTATGTAGTATTACGATATAACGTATAACGATATGCAATATTACGATATAACGTATAACGCTATGTAGTATTACCTTATAACGTATAACGTTATATAGTATTACGATATAGCGTATAACGTTATATAGTATTATGATATAACGTATAACGTTATGTAGCATTACGATATAACGCATACCGTTATGTACTACTACGTTATAACGTATAACAATATATAGCATTATATTACAGCGTAAAATGTTATGTAGTATTACGATATACCGAATAACGTTATATGGTAATGCGATATAACGTATAACGATATGTAGTATTAAGATATAACGTATAACGTTATGTACTATTACGCTACAACGTATAACGCTATGTAGTATTACCTTATATCGTATAACGTTATATAGTATTACGATATAGCGTATAACGTTAAGTACGATTACATTATAAGGTATAGCGCTTGGTAGTATTACCTTATAACGCATAACGTTATATAGTATTACGATATAGCGTATAACGATATGTAGTAAAACGTTACAACGTATAACGTAATGTAGGATTACCATATATCGTAATTATAAGGTAATATGATATAACGTATAACGATATGTAGCATTACGATATAACGTATAACGTTCTGTACTATTACGTTATAACGTATATAGCGCTGTGTACTATTACGATATAACGTATAACGCTATGTAGTATTATCTTATAACGTATAACGTTATATAGTATTACGATATAACGTATAACGTTATGTAGCATTACGATATAACGTATACCGTTATGTACTACTACGTTATAACGTATAACAATATGTAGCATTATATTATAACGTAAAATGTTATGTAGTATTACGATATAACGTATAACGATATGTACTATTACGTTATAACGTATGAAGCTTTGAAGGATTACCTTATATCGTATAACGTTATATAGTATTACGATATAACGTATAACGTTATGTAGAAT
>NC_057777.1:10785032-10786433 GCF_014825855.1 Bombus pyrosoma | reverse complement strand
ATGGTAATACGTTCTGACATATATCTTGATGTAGTATTAAGATATAACGTCTAACGATATGTAGCATTACGATATAACGTATAAGGTTATGTAGAATTGCGATATAACGTTTAACGTTATATAGCATTACGTTATAACGTATAACGTTATATGGTAATACGTTATGACGTATAACGTTATGTAGTATTCCGGTATAACGTACAACGTTATGTAGCATTACGTTATAACGTATAACGTTATATATCATTACGTTATAACTTATAACGTTATGTAGAATTGCGATAGAACGTTTAACGTTATATAGCTTTACGTTAAAACGTATAACGTTATCTGGTAATACGCAATGACATATACCGTTATGTAGTATTAACATATAACGAGTAACGTTATGTAGCATTACGTTATAACGTATAACGTTATATGGTAATACGTTATAACATATATCGTTATGCAGTATTAAGGTATAACGTGTAACGTTATATAGCATTACGATATAACGTATAACGTTATATAGCATTACGTCAAAGCGTATAACGTTATGCAGTATTGCGTTATAACGCATAACGTTATATGGTAATACGTTATGACATATATCGTTATCTAGTATTAAGATATAACGTGTAACGATATGTAGCATTACGATATAACCTATAACGTTATATAGCATTACGTTAAAACGTATAACGTTATCTGGTAATACGCTATGACATATACCGTTATGTAGTATTAACATACAACGAGTAACGTTATGTAGCATTACGTTATAACGTATAACGATATATGGTTATACGTTATAACGTATAACGTTATGTAGTATTACGATGTAACGTATAAAGTTATGTAGCATTACGGTTTGACGTATAACGATATGTAGCATTATGGTATAACGTATAATGTTATATAGAATTGCGATATAACGTTTAACGTTATATAGCATTACGTTATAACGTATAACGTTATATGGTCATACGTTATGACATATATCGTTATGTAGTATTAAGGTATAACGTGTAACGTTATGTAGCATTACGATATAACGTATAACGTTATATAGCATTACGTTATAACGTATAACGTTATGCAGTATTGCGTTATAACGTATAACGTTATCTGGTAATACGTTATGACATATACCGTTATGTAGTATTAACATATAACGAGTAACGTTATGTAGCATTACGTTATAACGTATAACGATATATGGTTATACGCCATAACGTATAACGTTATGTAGAATTGCGATATAACGTTTAACGTTATGTACCATTACGTTATAACGTATAACGTTATATACTAATACGTCATGACATATATCGATATGTAGTATTAAGGTATAACGTGTAACGTTATGTAGCATTACGATATAACGAGTAACGTTATGTAGCATTACGTTATAACGTA
>NC_057777.1:10782495-10784532 GCF_014825855.1 Bombus pyrosoma | reverse complement strand
GATGAACATGTGTTGGGTTTTTCCCGTCTGATGACTGTCCGCTTTCTCCGTGATTTTTAAGAACGCCTAATAAACTCAAGGACCTTTCCAAGACCCCGCCATAAACTGCAAATATTTCTCGAATTAGAGAATTCTCCAGACAAGCAATTAGACTGGCAACCATGTGTGGAGACAATGCAGCTAAAGGCTAATGTCTTTACGGTGGGTCCTTGCGTCCATTGAGAATCGGGATGGCTGTAGGTTGACCGTTGGCTGCCAGGTAGCGAGGGATGGCGCGCAGATGTCGTACGCGACGTAACACATATATCGTTATGTAGTATAAAAATATATCGTGTATCGATATGTAGCATTACGATATAACGTATAACGTTATATGGTAATACGTCATGACGTATAACGTTATGTAGTATTACGTTATAACGTATAACGATATATGGTAATACGTTATAACGTATAACGTTATGCAGTACTTCGTTATAACGTATAACGTTATGCAGTACTTCGTTATAACGTATAACGTTATATGGTAATTTGTTTTGACATATGTCGCTATGTAGTATAAAGATATAACGTGTATCCATATGTAGCATTACGATATAACGTATAACGTTATGTAGCATTACGTTATAACGTATAACGTTATGTAGTGTTACGTTATAACGTATAACGATATATGGTAATACGTTATAACGTATAACGTTATGTAGTATTACGATGTAACGTATAAAGTTATGTAGCATTACGATATAACGTATAACGTTATGTAGCATTACGTTATAACGTATAACGTTATGTAGTGGTACGTTATAACGTATAACGATATATGGTAATACGTCATAACGTATAACGTTATGTAGTATTACGATGTAACGTATAACGGTATGTAGCATTACGTTGTAACGTATAACGTTATGTAGTGTTACGTTATAACGTATAACGATATATGGTAATACGTTATAACATATAACGTTATGTAGCATTACGTTATAACGTATAACGTTATATGGTAGCAGATTATAACGTATAACGTTATCTAGCATTACGTTATAACATATAACGAAATATGGTAATACGTTATGACATATATCGTTATGTAGTATTAAGGTGTAACGTATAATGTTATGTAGTATTACGATGTAACGTATAACGTTATGTAGCATTACGGTATAACGTGTAACGATAAATAGCATTACGTTATAACGTATAACGTTATATAGCATTACGTTATAACGTATAACGTTATATGGTAGCAGATTATATCGTATAACGTTACATAGCATTACGTTATGGCGTATAACGTTATATGGTAATACGTTATGACATATATCGTTATGTAGTATTACGGTATAATGTGTAACGTTATGTTGCATTTCGATATAACGTGTAACGTTATATAGCATTACGTTATAACGTATAACGTTATATGGTAACACGTTATGATATATATCGTTATGTATTATTAAGATATAACGTGCACCGGTACGTAGCATTACGATATAACGTATAACATTATATAGCATTACGTTATAACGAATAACGTTATATGGTAATACGTCATGACGTATAACGTTATGTAGTATTACGGTATAACGTATAACGATATATGGTAATACCTTATAACGTATAACGTTATGTAGTACTACGATGTAACGTATAACGTTATGTAGCATTACGTTATAACGTATAACGTTATGTAGTGTTACGTTATAACGTATAATGTTGTATGGTAATACGTTATGACATAAATCGTTATGTAGTGTTAAGATATAACGTGTATCGATATGTAGCATTACGATATAACGTATAACGTTATATAGCATTACGTTATAACGTATAACGTTATATGGTAATACGTCATGACGTATAACGTTATGTAGTATTACGGTATAACGTATAACGTTATGTAGCATTACGTTATAACGTATAACGTTATGTAGTGTTACGTTATAACGTATAATGTTATATGGTAATACGTTATGACATAAATCGTTATGTAGTGTTAAGATATAACGTGTATCGATATGTAGCATTACGATA
>NC_057777.1:10780883-10781995 GCF_014825855.1 Bombus pyrosoma | reverse complement strand
TTTTACACGTCGAACGTATTTCACGATATCTCAAGGGTCGAAACGTGCTATGCAGCTCGCAATACGCTTTCTGTGGTCGATTTTGGGGAAAACGAAGCATTATTTCGTTTCTGATTGAGACATTTCGACTTTAAAGCGCTCACTTCACACCCTTTAATATGCCGTACGTAGTGCATGCCACTTCTAGCGTCGAAACGCGTTATGCTGCTCGCAATACGCTTTCTGTGGCCGATTTTGGCGAAAACGAAGCGTTATTTCGTTTCTGATTGAGACATTTCGACCTTTATGTGCCTACTTCACACCATTTTATATGCCGAACGTAGTACACGCCACTTCTAGCGTCGAAACGAGCCATGCTGCTCGCAATACGCTTTCTGTCGTCGATTTTGGAGAAAACGAAGCGTTATTTCGTTTCTGATTCAAATACTTCGACTTTAAAGCGCTCTTTTCACTCCTCTTTATACGCCGAATGAAGAGCATGCAACTTGCAGCGACAAAAAAATCTCTGCAGCTCGCAAAACTCATTGTGTCGTCGTTTTTGTAAAAAACTAAGCTTTATTTCATTTCGATTAGGATATTTAGTCGTTTAGAGGCTCTTTTCACACCCTTTTATACGCCGAATGTAGTAAACGCCACTCCTAGTCGAAACGCGCCATGTTGCTCGCAATACGCTTTCTGTCGTCGATTTTGGAGAAAACGAAGCGTTATTTCGTTTCTGATTGAGACATTTCGACTTTAAAGCGCTCACTTCACACCCTTTAATATGCCGTACGTAGTGCACGCCATTTCTAGCGTCGAAACGAGCCATGCTGCTCGCAATACGCTTTCTGTCGTCGATTTTGGAGAAAACGAAGCGTTATTTCGTCTCTGAATGAGATATTTCGACTTTTAAGCGCTCACTTCACACTCTTTTATATGCCGTACGTAGTGCACGCCACTTCTAGCGTCGAAACGAGCCATGCTGCTCGCAATACGCTTTCTGTCGTCGATTTTGGAGAAAACGAAGCGTTATTTCGTTTCTGATGGAAATACTTCGACTTTAAAGCGCTCTTTTCACTCTCCTTTATACGCCGAATGAAGAGCATGCAACTTGCAGCGACAAAAAAATCTCT
>NC_057777.1:10779206-10780383 GCF_014825855.1 Bombus pyrosoma | reverse complement strand
ACACACAATAAACTAAAAAGAATATAAAAATAATAAAATAAAATAAAACACTAACAAAAGATTAATCAAATGTAGACTACATTATTAAGACTAGTTAACATGCTAGTAAATTTAAAGAAACTATATATGAAAAATATATTGTAAAATATATATATATATATATATATGTGTTTTATATTATTAAACCAAACAAGCAATACTCTAATAAATAAAAATACAATACAAGAAATCACATTATTAAGATTAACTAATATTAAAAGAATTTCATACGAAGTTACATCATGAGAGATATACACATATAGATATATATATATACACAACCTAACACATGTAAAAGAAATAAAATGCACGATACTATATTATTAAAACTAATTAATATTTAGATAAACTCAAGGAATCTGTACATTTGTAAAATAAATATATATATATATATATTATTATCAAATCAAACAACTAATAATCAAATAAACACGATGGAATAAATATATGAAACTACCTTGCGAATATTACGTTACAGAATATTCAACTAAACTGACTGAATATTTAACCAACAAAAAATATATATATATATATATATATATATATCAGCATCGAAAATAATCAACACAAATGTTACACGATTCTTCACGACACTTCACACGTTCACTACGCTTTCTGGAACCACTCACACATTTTGGAACCCATCTTCTTCTTGCGCTGAAACAGTAGTAAATAAAAGATGAATGACGCAAGACAAATTAAAAATAATGAAACAGAACAAAGTACTCACCAGGACAGTCTGCATAAGGAACCTTTGACGAAGACACCTCTATATTCACCATTTAAAATCATAATCACCAAAACCTACACCAGAAAATAAATCAAATCAAACACTGGAGGCAATAATCAAATGGAGATATTAACCAAATGAGTAAAATAACGTCAAGACACATCTCACCAAGTCTCTCCATGTACTGAGAGTGTACAGAGAAGATCGCATTGACCAGAAAAGCAGTGGCAGAAGAATATCCAGGATTCCGGTAGAAGTCTCCTCAAGGAAGCAAGCCTTCGCACAGTCATCTGGATCGTCTTCACGATAAACTAAAACATCGAGGAAAGTAAAATAAAATAAACATTAAGAATAATTGATTCGATCTACGACATCAAACATAACCGCCAAAACTACGCATCACCACGA
>NC_057777.1:10763253-10778706 GCF_014825855.1 Bombus pyrosoma | reverse complement strand
GACATCTGGCAATCATCTTGTTCAAAGTGTGCGGTCTTTGTGTAGCAAGCCACGGGACAGAATCCGTTGGAGTGTTTACTATCGCGTGCCGCTGCTATATTTTTTCAAGGAGAGCTATACGGTTACTCTATGCCTTTGTTTAGATAAACGTTTATCCCTTGACCGCGGCTACGTTGGCGACTGATTGTCGCCTCGGGCCGAAGCTCATTGTTACAAATCTCGAATAAACACAATCGGATTGAATGACAATTATTTAATTATGGCTATGGTAAAATCCGGATTACAATATCACGGGATTCTCCCCAAGTTCCAAAGGAAGGCTCCGGTGTTCTTTCATCTCCGACATATATATGTATATATATATATATTTTACAATATACTTTCTTTGAGTCTGTCTAAATGTTAATTAGTATTAATAGTGTAGGACTTGTAGTTCGATTCAATAGCGTAGGTACATACACATGTGTATATATATGCATTTTCCATGATGTAGTTTGCTCATGGAATTAATCTTTTGTGAATTATGCAAGTCGATTGTAATTCTACTTTATATTTTGTTATTTATTCAGTGTGAGAAATATATATATATATACATATGTATTTGTATGTGTACCTATCTTCTGCTTGTGTACAATTTTATGTCTATTGGATTGTTATAACGTAATGCATTTGTATTTGGTAATTGTTAATGTATATTCTTGTTCCGTTCCCCTTTCCTTTCCTCGAGTAGTTGTTTAATTTATTCGAATCACGAGTTGCTTGGATTAGTTTAAAGTCACTAATTGATATTGATTATAATATATTTTTAGTTATAATTAATGATGATGTTAGATTAACTTATTCAAATCGTGAGTTGTTTTTAATTGATCGGCTAATCATTTGGATTGTCAATTCGTACATAATCATAGTTTATTAATCAGTTCAGATCGCGGATTGATTTTGATTGATAGAATTTCAAGTCGTAATTTGAATTGTCAATCATAGATTATTCTTAGTATATCGTTCGAATCGCAGGTTGCTTTTGATTGATAGAATTTCGAATCGTAGTTTGACTTTGTCGAATCATAGATTATTTTTAGTATATTGTTCAAATCGCGGGTAGCTTTAATTGATAGAATTTCAAATCGTAATTTGAATTGTCAAATCATAGATTATTTTTTGATTGTATATTATGTTATTACGGTATAATATCAAGACGTGATTTATTAATTAGTTTGCGAGTCGTTTTTAATTAATTGGTTCTTCAAATCACAATTTATCCTTAATCGAGTTATCAAATCATAGTTTATTCTTGATTAGTTTAATCGGTTCGCGGCTCGCTCGGTTTGTTAGTTAGTACAGGTTATGCCATATTTACTATTTCGTTAAGGTGCATATTTCTATTATTTCGTTTTATTTTCTTTGCTATTACGTCGCATACAATCGTTCTTTATCTTGATCGGTTCGATCGGTTCATTCATCAATATTATTTAATGGCCCAAATATACTTTTAGTTTATTAATTGATTCTATTCAATGTATCTTCGCGTTTCTTATATATGTATGTATATCCCAATTTGTTAGTCCACTAGTCGCCCTTATGTAATAGTATCACGTGCGTCTACATTTAATTAATCTTTTATTAGTGTTTTATTTTATTTTATTTATTTTTATATTCTTTTTAGTTTATTGTGTGTTTAAATGACCGCTCGCGTAATTTGCTTATTGTAGTTTTCGTTACGGCACGTGCGGAGCGCGGGACGTGACACCCCCCTCTTGGGATTCAAATTTCCGTAGGAAATTTGACTGATCGTGTCCCTATTTTATTTGTAAAACTTATCGCCACCAAAAAAAGTTTTCCATACTCCATTAATTCATCAATCGTGAATTTAATTTATTTCATTTCGTGTGGTTAATCTATATTGAATTTTAATATCCCTATTATTATATAATAATGTTGTATTATTTTGCATTAGTTATTATTCATTTTCTTGTTACAATCTTCCATTTGTTTTATTGTCATTTATTAAATATTCATTTCTTCATTGAAAATATAATTTATTTTACAATGCGTAAAAGTTACTACACGCACGTGTTGATTCAAAATGGCCGTTTGCAAATGTCTCTAGTATGTTGTGACTTTTATTAATATTGAATTTATTATTTATATGTTAATTATTTATAATTTATTTTAGTAGGTGAAGCGTAATCGAATTGAGATTAACATTATTTTGTGTTAATTATAGTCTATATAATTATTATATGTACTACTTGATGTTCATGACAATCCAAAATGGCCGTTTGCAAATGTCTCTAGTATATAATGATTTTTATTAATATTAACCTTATTATTTATCCGTTAATTACTTGTAATTTATTTTAGTAGCTGGAGTGCAATTGAATTATTTTGTGTTAATTATGGTGTATATAATTATTGCGTATATTTCTTGCGCATGCGTAAAAGCTATGTTATGTTTGTGACAATCCAAAATAGCTGCTTGTGAATGTGTTTCTACTAAGAATATGATAATGTGTTATTTAATTTTGTTTAATACGGAAATACTTATTTCTTCTCTATTTTAGTGCAGTTGAAATTTGAAATAACAATAATATTGGTTTTTTGTTCGTTATGATGTGTATGTTTACAGTGTGTTACTTCAATGTCAATATCAAGTGCAGTGTATTTTATTTAATACTAGGATAATTATTTATCTGTTATTTGTTCTTAATTCTATCTTAGTGCGATTTAAAGTTCTAATAGCAATAATATTGTTTGGTATTTGTTGCGATGTGTATATATACTCTTTATGTTAATTTAATATAATAGCATTGTTGTTGAAACGTATAATTTATTATTGATGCTGTTTCAGTGCTTCATATCGAGTGATTATATTTATAGAGTGTTTGCTTGGTTAATTTAATTTAATATACGCATAGTGTATTATCATCGGTCACTACTGCGTAACATAACCTTATTTCTTTACACCAAACTTAATACAATAGCTTAATACGATATAACAAACCTTTATTCTAATTGTCTTTGTCGTTAATACTCGATTAACTTACCTTGATTAATTTCTAGTTTATGTCTACATGTAACATAACTTTACCTGTTTATACCAAACTTAATATGATAATACTATAATAGCTTAGTATAATACAACAATCTTTTATTTTAATTATATCTGTCGTTAGTACTTGTTTGACTTACCTTAATTAAATTTTAATTTATTTCTACACTATCGGCCTATTTCTGTTTCTTTCTTATGAAGTTGTGATTGCCTTGTGCTTGTGTTTGCCGGTTTTACATATAATTTTGGAACTAATCTATACATTATTGGTAAGGAGTCATTATTGTTTATAGTTTCTACAATTCTATTCTTCAATGCTGCGTCGCTCGCTTGGAATGGTCACACGACACATGTATCATGTAATTCTTCGTTACATTGTCAACGCTTATTATAACTACCTTTACTTATCCTGCAACTGTAAGTATATGTAAAAAGAAAACGCCATATTTTGTAAGTATTCGCATAGTAAAATAGTCTGTCCTTTTCTTATTCGCTAAAACTGCTTCGTTAACATTGAGTTATTTTATTATAATGTCACTAATTTTTCCTTGGTTTTTCAATTTCCTGTTGTGGTCCTGACCTTTTCGGTAGTATCTGCTTCAGTACTCCCTAAGTATTTACTTAAACTTTTTGGTAAGCTTCTTATAACTGTGTTGGCCTTTATGTATACCTTTTGATATAAGTAATGAACTTCCTTACTATTATCAATTTGTATTCCAAAGTGGTTTACAATGTTCTTCCCCCTTTTAGGTTATGATTGTTTACCTCAATATTTATTACCTTCTGTATTCTTGTACCTGTGAGTAGAATGATCTCAAAATTTTTCATTGGCCAACCGTAAGTTTCGTTATCCTGTAATTGTTGTTGCCGGGCATTAATTATTGACCGTTATTCTTGCTTCTTTTAGTTTAATTGTAATATTGCTGTAAATCTTTCATATATATCAAGGCAATTGAGGTTAGTTTATCCATTCGTTTCAGCTGACAGTTGTATACTATGTTCTACGGAATGGGTCCATAACCTGTCTTTGCACACACACTTCCCTTTACGATGATTAATTTTTCACAAGGTACCTTTCACTTTCACTATTCTTAATTATTTTATTGAATTAATACGCTTTATATTTAAATAATGGTTAGAACACACATAGTAATTTTCCTTTTTCTTTTAGGTTTCCACTATGTGTACTATTCGACAAGCAGCACTACCCTACACACTACTGCACTGTGTTGCCTTCCGGAATCGTTTCGCTTATTGTTTGTTTTGGTTATGTGCTAGTTTTAACTTATTTAAGTGCACTGTTCATGGGGCCCCTCTTACTTCAATCTTGACATTTTGATTTTGTAAAATTTTCAATACTTTGTGAGGTCCTGTATATTGGTCAGAGAATTTTCCTTTGCTAGGCTCCTTTAGTAGATATACTAGATCCCCTATTTTAAAATTTTGTGGGTTGATTCGTCTGTCGTAATATTCCTTTGACTTTAACTTGGATTTCATCAAATTTTCTCTTGCCATTTGTTGCATGGTGTTAATTTTATCGAACAGGTCTCTGAGATATTCTGCATATATTGGTTCCATGTCTTCTTTGATTATTACTTCACAAGTGGGCTCTCTGGCCAGGTGCCCAAAGACTAATTCGTGTGGGGAGAATTTTGTTCCTTCATGTACGGAGGTATTATAAGAAAACATGGCTAGTTACACCTAATCGTCCCAATTTCTGGAATTTTCAATATATAACTTGAGATATTCCTTTAATATGTGGTGTGACCTTTCAATGGAACCGTTGCTTTGTGGGTGATATGCTGTCATGGTGTATCTTTTTATCCGAAATTTCTTAGCGGCCCTTTTTATTAAGGAAGGTGTAAAGCTCGACCCTTGATCGGTCAAGATCGCTCTTGGTGAACCGAATCGACAAATGAATTGCTTAATAAAAACGTCTGCTATTTCGGCCAAAGAGATTCCTTTGATCGGAATCTCAAAAGAGTACTTCGTTAATAAATCTTGAATCGTCAATATATCGTTTTCCCTTTGTGTCTTCGGTAATGGACCGACGATGTCCATACTGATTTTGTCGAAAACTCTGCCTGGTGTATCAGTGAGTACCATTGGTTGCTTTGTTTTTATTCTAGTTAACTTTTTCAATTGACATTCTTTACATGTTCTCACGTATTCCTGGATTTCTTTCTTCATGTTTTCCCAATAATAGTGTTGCCGTATTCTTTGGTAGGTTTTCGTTACTCCTTTGTGTCCTACTACAGATGATTCATGTTTTTCTTGTATTATATTGTTTCGGACTTCCACTGGTGGGGTGGTTACTTCTCCGGTGCAGATGGTGATGTGTAGAGTGTTTGCTAAAAAATACCTCCTTCAATTTCTTAATTATGTATCGCCATGGTAGCTCTTCTAGATTTCCTTTACTGATGCCGAAGGATTTCAGTTGCTTCTCGTTTACCACATCTAGCAAAGAACTTAGCGAATTTAATAAATTCTCCGTTGTTATTGGGGCGTTTCGATTTTCCTTTACAGGTAGGGATATTATTAGTTTTCCTGAGACCCGATGCAGTCTTGCTTTTTCCAAAATTAGGTCTTCATAATGCGGTAGTTTCCCCGTTTCTTTTATTTCCAAGGCTCCCTTGTTTACAGGGTTCCCTTTTATATCAATAAAAATCACTTTATGATCATTTATTTTTGCTATTGAATCTCTTGTTTCGGAGATCTTCAATTCTATAGTTATTGTAGGTTTAGCTTTTTCTTCTGGTTGTTGTGGCGACTCAGAGCACGACGAGGAGGACTCTTCCTCTCTTGCCGTTTCAACATCACCCGATTCCTGAATAGATGCTTGGTCAGTATTTTCGGCTGGTTGATTAAAATATTTCACGGGAGTTTCTTCTATGGTAAAATGTTTTCGAGCAAATATTTTTCCTCGTTTTCTCGGATCATAGGGCGGAGGTAAGCTGCGTGGTTTGGCTTCGAATATGGGAGAATCCTCTGTTAAGGTATCTAATTCGAATCTTTTTGTGACAGGATAATGAATCGGTGAATCTTCTTCTCTTTTCCTGATTGGTAGGCAGACTTTCGGGGGGTTTCTAGACAATGCGTCCGCGTTCGCATTCGCTCTGCCTTCCTTGTGTTGGATATCGAACTCGAAGTCTGATAATTTCAGTTTCCATTTCCAAATTCTCGACGTGGGATCTTTAATGGAATTCATCCATACTAACGGTTTGTGATCTGTTACTATAGTTACTATAGTATAGTTACTAAAGTATGGTCTAAAATGCATCGCGCAGTGGGCGATTGCTAGGCATTCCTTTTCTATGGTAGATAGTTTCTATAGTTTCTATAGTTTTGCAACAAATAGTTTCCAAACAAATTTGTCTGGATGTAGATGTTCCGGGCAAAGACCTGACTATCTAACTGTTTTGATTTGCTATATAATATAGTGGTTGAGTATGATAAGAGGTGTGGTACCTTTCCTTAATGTGAATGTAGTGAGGTTGCATTTACCCGTATTTTCAGTTAATTTCTATTTATTTAGCAGCTCCTCGATTATTTCCATGTGAGTTTGTAATAATTGAAACACTATTGTAGGATCATTGTGAGTAGTTAATATAGATGTGTCATCATCGTGTATCTGTAGCGTGATGTGAGAATTGGTATAGGATTTCGAAGTACCTATATTGTTGGATTATCTTGAGAAGTGAATGCGTACGCGTGATATGTGACTGCAAAAATTAATCAACATGTTGCAAATACTCCTTATATGAATTGTAATATGAATGAGAGAGTGACACAGCAACCATTTATTTAGTATGAGTGAACGCCGATTTTATTTTCTTTTGCCTAATTAGTAACGGTCAGTTTTTAAGAGTTCAATCCGAAATATAACGTACCTTCCTCAGATAGAAATGAATTAAATTAAATAATTATTACAACAAGAATTATTACACCTTACAAGTTGCGAGCAATTGAAAGAAAAGATTATTGTAGCCTTTCATATTTTAAAACAATCGAATACGTTAGAAAGTGTTCATAGAAATTTAATTAGAAGAGCAGAACTATGTGTTCGGCAGAATGGGCAACATTTTCAGCAATTTTTGTAATAATAAACTTTATGATTACTTCATATTATTTCATTATGTATTCCTAATCTTCCGTTACGGCAAAAACAAATTTAAACTGCGATAATATCCATCGAGACAAAAGATCTACAGTGAGATCCGTTATAATGAAACGTGATAAAGTGCACGCGTACCGAGCGAAAATTCAAAGTCGATTTTCTCGAAAACAAAGCCTCAAACGAAAAATTTTTATTCTACATTTTCCCGTGTTCTACCTTAATTAATGAACAATAACCCTAAGGAACGTGTCGACTTGAAAGATGTTTGATGGCAATTAAGAGCCTTGATATTAAAGTAAAAAATGCTAAATCTTGTGACCGTTCTTTAGGATTATTGCTGGTCAGAATAAGTATGACAGAGGCATGGATTATGGTTTATAGTAGGTTCCGGGACGTAACAATATAGAAATTATTTAGTAACGCGAAGAAACAATATGAGATAATTAATAATCGCAAAAAATAAGTGATTCGAGTGAAATTGCGCTACAGCGCCATGGGGGTTACTGGCGACCTGAGTGAGATAAATTAATTAATGATGATGATATGTATCGCATAATAAAAAATTCATCATGGCGCCATGACCAAACCTTGTAAAACTGGCGTGGCATTCAACGTGTTAACAATTTTTTAGTATATCCGTTTGTTTCTTCAACCATCATTGTCCAAAGAGAAGGAGTAAAAAGGAGATTAAAATATTCAATCGGTGTGACACTATGAGAGAAAAGATATTGCAGTCCCGATTTTATTATAAATTTGATTTAATCCTTCTGATCATAATAGTCATTTTCCATAATTCTAATTGTTCGACCGTTCACAGAGAGACGCGATCGCTAGGAAGCGCATCAATAAGTGTCGCAAATTCCCGTTACAATTGATGCCACGAAATGATCGATCCCCCATTTTGGTTAGGATAATAGAGGTGGATTAATTGATTATAACACTGAGAATAACAGGTTATAATATACACTTTATTCCAACAACTTTGTAGATATAGACCGTTACGCTCGGTGCGTATAGATATAAGTTACATAGATGACTGATCTAAGCGTGGAAAACCAGTCAAGAGATGTTGACTGATATAACGATGGAATATCAGTGAAGTTCGGTGACGTACGGGACGAAGTGAGAGCAATAGAGTCATTGCTTCTGATTGGATAAGAAAAAGTTTGATGGGCAAGGAAGGGTTCTACCTGCCCCGAGAGAAAGTTGCTAGCGGAAGACACCGTACGTGAGAAAAACCAAATTTTCCGTATCTTTCCGGAGTAGACAATAAATTTAAGGAACACTTGAAGTAAAAAGATACTTATTTGGTCTGAAGGACCTTAACTATGAAAATGTCAAGATTTATGGTGAGTCCTTAAAATTATTGAGAGTACGCAATAAGGGTGTGTAGACGTCTGGCTGCCATCTTGCCCGCGGCGTGGGGTCGGGTTTGTGTAGAGAGTCACCGGAAGTAACACTAATATATTTCCCAATATGACCACTATTATGGGTATTAATATCATGATGATATCGACTGGAATCAGAATCGTCAACAATATTTATTCTTTTTCCTTTGAAGATGACAACATCGCTATCATCGCTCTCATAATTTGGTTCGTCTATTATGTTCCTCCTTTTACGTTCATAGTCTATTGAGTCGATGAGGAGTATAAAATAAAAATGAAATAAAATCATGACGTTAATAACAAAAAATTAGTAAATATATGTATGCATACCTTTTATATATGCGATAAAAATATTTAAATGATATTTTAATATGATTTAAACACAATACTTTTACTACTTATGCTTAAACGTATATCAGAATAACAGAATAATCAGTATACATCAAGAGTTACGATTTTATTCAGTCTATATTACATCTTTATTAAAATTGTCCCTGTAAATTTATTCTTAATGAAAGATTAATGCGTGCGTATTTGTTTAAGAAATAGAAATAATTTAATACCTGCCTGTAAAACATCTAAGGGGAAACGTTTCACATTCACTTGAATAAATCTGTATATGCTTAAATTGCATCGATGAATGAATGCTAGAACAGTATATCCTATTGCTCCATCACTTTCAATCATGATATTATCGCGTATAAACGTACTGTAACGAGCAAGTAACGAATATTAGATCTTTAAATAGCTGGTATTAAGTGCGACATACAGATGTATAATACGAAGGTGGTACACGCATCGAAAAAGCTCGTTGTGCAGCATCCGTATAAAACATGCTAAACATTTAGTTATGATGAACATAATGATACATAAAATTTCAACTGATCCTGTTCAATTTTTCACGCCAATTTACCTCGGAAGATATATTTTTTCATTTATTACACAATTTATTTATTTGAATAAATAAGAGGCTTGGTTGTTATATTCCTAATCTATTTTTCTCTAATAGGTAGTAGCACCATAAATATTTCTTTTTGGTAATTATTCAAAAAAAGGTACACATCACTACTTTGAATGATCTTCCAATATGTTGTCAAGGTTGACATTCTGAACAATTTTTTCCTGTATCTATAAATGCAGATTTTTTTTATTTAATTCTTTACATTCACAATTTGTCCAATTTGGACATTTGGTAGAATTTTTTAACTGTTTGGTAATCACGTAGATGGCTACCTCCAGCGGGATACCATATTCGTGTTTGTTAGGTTATATCCTTTGTGAGATCTGCTGGGTGTTTCCTTTTTAGTCTTCTTTCTATGCTTGTGTTGATCGTTTCCGTAGCCAGCCGGTTTGGGTGTGTTGCTATTCTTTCCTTATATTTTTCCGCGTATCTGCTAATTTCTGCCTTGACCGTTGCTATTCCCAGGTCCTTTCGTATGTCCTCGTTTCTAACGCACCATGGGGCGTTTACTATTGTCCTAAGAATTTTAGCTTGTATTGTTTATATGGCTCATTGCTGCTGTCCCCCATAGTGGTATTCCGTACGTCCAGATTGGTGTTACTTGTATACTTTTGTATTGGTACTACTGTATACTTTTAATTTATTTTCTATGCTTAATTTGGATTTTCGACTTGTTAGCCAATGCATTTGTCTCCTTGTTGTCTCTATTTTGTCTATTATTGATTTAATATGCTGTTTCCATGTGAGTTGTGTATCTATGTGAAGTCCTAGGTATTTGACTTGTCTTGTTTGTGTTATGTGCGTGCCGCTCAGTAGGATGTTTGGTGGCGTCTGTTTTCGCAATGTGAATGTAATATGGTTGCATTTGTTGGGGTTTGCTTTTATTTGTTTAACTTGCAGCCACTTTTCTATTTTTGTGATCTGTTCTTGTAGTAATGTGACTGCTGTTTCTGGGTTAGTGTGCCCGACTAGTACAGCTGTGTCGTCCGCGAATATCCGTATTTTGCTATTGGTAGTTGTTGGTATGTTGGCCGTGTATAATGTGTATAGTATTGGTCTTAGGACGCTTCCTTACGAGGCACCTGCCTGGATGTCTTTAACTTCAGAGTATGTGTCCTTGATTTTTATTACGAAGGTTCTGCTGCTTAAGTAGGATTTTATTAATTGGTATATTTGCTCCGGGAATTGTTTTCTGATTGTTTGTAGCAGGTTTTCGTGGTTTATTTTGTCAAATGCTTTCTCGATGTCCATAAAGAGGGCTGTACAGTATTGTTTGTTTTCTAATGCTAGTATTATTTCATTAATGAGTCTGTGCATTTGCCCTATCGTGGAGTGTTTGTTTCTGAATCCAAATTGGTGATCTGGTATTAATTTTTGCTTCTCTATTATAGGTTTTAGGCGGACGTATATTATTTTTTCTAGTATTTTTGAAAACACAGGAAGTAGCGATATTGGTCTGTAAGATGCTGCTTGGTGTGGGTCTTTGCCTGGTTTAGGTAGCATTATGACCTGTGCTAGTTTCCATAGTTTAGGATAGTATTGGATTCTTAGTATTGCATTGTATATTATTGTCATTGGTCGTATCGCTTTTGGAGGAAGGTTTTTCAGGATTTTACCATTGATTAGGTCGATTCCTGATGCTTTATTGTTTTTTGTTTTTTCGATTATGTTTCTAATTTCTTGTGCTGTTGTTTTAGGTATGGTGTATTGCTTGTCAGTTGAGGTACTAGTGGTTGGCGCATCTTCGTTCGAATTGAAGTTGCTGTTGTTGATATTATGTGGTGTAAATGTGTTGCATAGGTGCTTGGAAAATTCTTCAGCTTGCTCTTCGTTGCTTCTTGCACATGTGTTATCTGCTTTTGTGATTGCTGGGGCTTATTTTATTGGCTTCTTTATTTTTTTCGTGACTTTCCATAGGGAGTAGTTGGGGTTCTCGTGTGCAGAGGGTGTCTCTATGAACTTTGTGAATTCGTTGTTGTTGTGCTCTTTTATTTTGTTTTTTATTTCCTTTGCAAGTTTGTTTAGGTGTTTTTTGTTTTCTCGTGATCTATGTTTTTGCCATTTTGCTTTTGCTTTTCTTTTTTCTCTAATTTTTTCAAGGATGTCTGGCGGAATTATTTTTGTTTGTCTTTTGGTTGCTTCAGGTATGGTGGTTGCCCATGCTGCTTCTTGAATAGTTTCTGTAAATGTTGTTACTGCCTGTACAATGTGTTCAGGTGTTTTTAATGGGATGTTGCAGTTGATCTTACTCTCGATTATTTCTTTAGATGTTTGCCATTTGGCGGTTTTATTGCTTAGTGTATCTGGATTGTTATAAATTATTGGTTTGTTTCTGTATGTAATTATTATGGGTGTATGATCGGAACTAAGCTCTAGACTGGGTGCTATTTTTAGCTTAATTGCGTTTAGTCCCTTTGTAACTGCAAAATCGAGTCATCGACATCTGGTTACATCTGGTTATCGACATCATCTTAGCCGGAGAATAAGGTCTGCGTGTGGCGAGCCACGGGGCAGAAGCCGTTGAAATATTTATTGTCGAGTGCCGCAACAACTATTTCTTTTTAAGGTGAGCTATACTATTACTCCATACCTTTGTTAGACAAAAGTTCATCCCTTGATGGCGGCTACGCTTGGCGACCGATTGTCGCCTCGAGCTCATTATCACAAATCTCGAACAACTACAATCGGATTGAATGACGACAATTGCTTAATTACGGCTATAGTAGAATCTAGATTAAAGTGTTAAGGGATTTTCCCAAAATTCCAAAGGGGAAGCTTCGGTGTCCTTTCATCTCCAACACATATATATATATGTCGGGTTAACATTAAAATTAGGGGCGGTTGACGAATATTCACTCAAACTGGCCATCATGGTGATGTACTAGAGATGATATTTACTGATACAAATATGATTATTACAGAGTGTAACAAGTAATAACGGCGATTGGATGATCGGGAGGTCGATGACAATGAATTTAGGTTCGATAACGAATCCACGGCCAACGGATGACGAATGCGATCTGATACACGATCCTGGTGTGACTCAACGTACAAGTAGAACTTATTTGAATGAACTGAATCGCAGTCCCAGTGGATCTGCCCTTATATTCTCCTCTCGGTACCTCTCGGGTCAATCTTTGTTTTTAAGGAGAGCTATATAATTATTCCATACCTCTGTTAGGTACACATCCCTCCCGTGACCGTGGCTACGTTCAGTGACCCGTTATGTCACTTCGAGCCCAAGCCCACCGTCATAAACCTCGGGCACCCATACTCGGATTAGAATATTACAACTATTTCTCAGTTTTATTATTTAAGTGCAGCTACAATAAAAAGTTTTGACTAAAGTATTGGGGACCTTCCCAAACGTTCCAAAAGAAAGGCCCGATGTCCTTTCATCTCCGACATATATATATATTACGAAAGGGCTCTAGTCAGATTATTGAGATTCGTGCGATCAAAATGATATTAAAACATGACTATATTTAACCAACAGTTTTTAACTAAATTAAAGAAATGCGTAATACGTGACTGGGACCCTATCTTATATGGTATTTTATTACACTTTAGCTATTCTATCGCATTTAGCAGCGTATTTCCGATTTCGCAACTTACATACCAAACGGAAAATACGGCACACGAATTTCGTTCCGGGCCGAGGTGAAAATAGTGTGACTGAAGGACGACAGGATAACAGAGGCACGTTAGCGCA
The DNA here is from genome assembly GCF_014825855.1 of Bombus pyrosoma. Lineage (NCBI taxonomy): Eukaryota > Metazoa > Arthropoda > Insecta > Hymenoptera > Apidae > Bombus > Bombus pyrosoma. The sequence continues at coordinate 10,765,479 of NC_057777.1, read as the reverse complement.
CGCCGTTGATATTATAACTGTGTCATGTGACACGTTATCAGGGAACATACATGTTATCGTAATAATGTCAACCACGTTAGAATGCTTTGTCGAGTGTTGTATGGGTAACTGTACACCGCTATATTGATATCGTATCATTTCATGGCACGGAGACCGAGGCCGAGCGGGATTTGTAATGCATGGAGTAGGCCGCCGGCACCCATACTCCGGATCTCCTCCGTTGAAATTCAATTCTCGTTAACTTACCGTGCCGCAATTCAAACGCAATACAACTGTATTTTCTACCAGTCACGGGGAGACGCGATCACGAGGAAGCGCCTCAACGGGAGTCGTAAAGTCCCGTTACGATTATAATAATTGACGCCACGAACAGATCAATCCCCTTATTTCTTTTGGGATAATAGGGGTGACTGTGTGGTATAACACTGCGATTAAGGTGTTATAATATTTAAATTTCCAACAACTTATTACAAGATAGAATCACGCCGTTTCGTAAGGTATAAATATCGTAGACGAATGTTTGACGGGTGAAGACCAGATAAAGATACACTGAATATCTGCTTCCTCCGTAATTTGTAAGAACGTGCAATAAACCTAAGGACTGTTTTAAGAACCATCCATAAACCGAAAATACTTGCAGGATTAGAGTTTAAGTTAAAAAAATTTTGTTTATGGTGGTTCCTTAGGTTTATTGAGGGTCTGTATAACAGGACGCGGACCCTTGACGGCCATCTCACGCGACGTAACAACAACCATCAACCTGATAAATATGGCTAGCCTCTCTCTCACCTCAATTTTGATCAGACACCTCTGGATTTTATCAAAATTTCCTTTACCATAGGATACGTATTTGACAGAGATCCATTTTCCCATTAAAATCTATAATGTAGTAAAATGTTTTCTTTACTTTTCGTTTGTGTTTCACTTTAGGTGATCTTCGGTAACATTGAATCACTTTGCATAAGTTGCCATACCGATGACACTTTACTCGAGATTATAACTGGTGAAGTTCTCTTTGGAATTCCTCTAATTTGATGTACTTTCCTTTTCTTCTTTTTCACAAGAACGATCCATCTTAACATACTTCAATTTAAATTCGGTAGGAGCTTTCGTTTAAATTTCAAAATCCAAGTTATTGGCAGAATTTGTAAAATTGTATTTCTTCTGTCACAAAGACGCTTCATGTTTCCACAAAGAGGATTTGTTTTAGCGCAGTCACTGCTGACTGAGCATCGTGGTGAAAACAGGATGGCAAAACATAATCCGACAAATACGTCGTTATTTTCTAGTTGATGGTTCAACAAAAACATAGCTTCAATCTTCCAATTAACGTTACTTGTACAAAACGTTTCGAGTCAAAGTGCTGTATACAATGGTACCAGTACACCCTATTTCGAATCCCGAGTATACAAAGACATAATTTTAACTCCATGTCGCGTCTTTTAATTAACGCGTGTCACACACAACGTTTCGGATACGAGAGTGTTGGTTCGTACAACAAAGGTTGTACGAATGTCGTGGTTTACACGGGGAAAGGGTTTATGTTATTTTCTGAAAAATGTAATTTATTAAAGAATATCTACACTTTAAAAACAATACATATCGTACTACTAAAATCTACAAATTTCCCGAGCAATCTATTAAATTTACCAGCTTTCTAATTTTTAGAAAATACAAACGTTAGCTTTCATAATTGCGCAACTGTTCGTTTCGTTGTATAGCAGAACCGGTGAAAGCTCGTGAAAATAGTTCATTTTTCCGCTGTGAAACAATCAATTTATTTGATTACGCGCTGCAACTATTCTTTGATATAAACGTCAATTCTTATTTCTTTATAAAAATTCTAATTCGACAATTTTCATTCGCGCTTTCATAGCGATACATATCGTTGTGATAGGCACTGTGATAGAAAATGAAATATTAATATACTGAATATTTAACGTAATAGTTTAATTGCACATTACAAAGCATTATCGTTCCCGTACAATTATCATTCGACGTTATTAATCGATAGCTGGGTAAGTAAGTATATCATCTCATAATGAAAACTGTAATTACGATTCATATTTAAATTAGTCATTAGTCAAATATGAAACTTATCATATAATCATTCCACGTGTGATAAACGAAATGAATTTTTTGTTAACCTCAATATCAGATTCATTAATAGGTTTGTTCATTTTTTAACGAATGTCATAAATATTATATCGAGCGGACATCTAAACG
>NC_057777.1:10761433-10762753 GCF_014825855.1 Bombus pyrosoma | reverse complement strand
ATAACGTTATATGGTAATACGTTATGACATATATCGTTATCTAGTATTAAGATATAACGTGTAACGATATGTAGCATTACGATATAACGTATGACGTTATATAGCATTACGTTATAACGTATAACGTTATATGGTAATACGTTATGACATATATCGTTATGCAGTATTAAGGTATAACGTGTAACGTTATATAGCATTACGTTATAACGTATAACGTTATATGGTAATACGTTATGACATGTACCGTTATGCAGTTTTAAGGTATAACGTGTAACGTTATGTAGCAGTACGATATAACGTATATGGTTATATAGCATTACGTTAAAGCGTATAACGTTATGCAGTATTGCGTTATAACGCATAACGTTATATGGTAATACGTTATGACATATATCGTTATCTAGTATTAAGATATAACGTGTAACGATATGTAGCATTATGGTATAACGTATATGGTTATATAGCATTACGTTAAAGCATATAACGTAATGAAGTATTGCGTTATAACGCATAACGTTATATGGTAATACGTTATGACATATATCGTTATCTAGTATTAAGATATAACGTGTAACGATATGTAGCATTATGGTATAACGTATAAGGTTATGTAGAATTGCGATATAACGTTTAACGTTATATAGCATTACGTTATAACGTATAACGTTATACGGTAATACGTTGTGACATATATCGTTATGCAGTATTAAGGTATAACGTGTAACGTTATGTAACATTACGACATAACGTATAACGTTATATAGCATTACGTTATAACGTATAACGTTATGCAGTATTGCGTTATAACCTATAATGTTATATGGTAATACGTTATCACATATATCGTTATGTAGTATTAAGATATAACGTGTAACGATATGTAGCATTACGATATAACGTATGACGTTATATAGCATTACGTTATAACGTATAACATTATATGGTAATACGTTATAACATATATCGTTATGTAGTATTAAGGTATAACGTGTAACGTTATGTAGCATTACGATACAACGTATAACGTTATATAGCATTGCGTTATAACGTATAACGTTATGCAGAATTGCGTTATAACGTATAACGTTATATGGTAATACGTTATGACGTATAACGTTATGTAGTATTACGGTATAACGTACAACGTTATGTAGAATTACGATATAACGTATAACGTTATATAGCATTACGTTATAACGTATAACGTTATGTAGAATTGCGATATAACGTTTAACGTTATATAGCATTACGTTATAACGTATAACGCTGTGTGGTAATTCGTTATGACATATATCGATATGTAGTATTAAGGTATAACGT
>NC_057777.1:10740597-10760933 GCF_014825855.1 Bombus pyrosoma | reverse complement strand
AAAAAAAAAAAAAAAAAAAAAAAAAAAAAAAAAAATTTTGATGCATTTACTAATATTATTAATAGTAGGTACTAAAAGCATCAAAGTCATTCGTATAGTTCATAAATTCAAAATGCTGCTAATAGAGTAATTGCTTTTTAAATAACCATGCAAATTGGATTACTATTAGATTTACAGTATTCGCATATTGCTATCTAATATGAACTACTAAAAATTTTTCCAAGGAATCGTGCTTTAAGCGCCTTGTAAAAATGAAACTAAAGATTCATCTGTTAAAACTATCCAAATAAGAATTAAGGATTGTATAATAATTTTGGAACTTCTAATGTATTCATATATGTTGTCATATTTTTACCACTTTTTGGAAATTATTTGCAATTGATTTAAAAAGTCTAAAGCGCTGCATAGACAAACACTGGATTAATCTAATAAAGCAGGAAGATCGGAAGTAAATAGTCAATATGCATCCGATCAAAAAGATTAAAAAAAATTGACAAAAAAGATAAAAAATTTATCAAATTTCTTTTAAATAGTACTATTATTGTAATCATTATAAACGTCCTTGTAATAATTACTTACAGTAAAATAATATCTAAATATTATTTGTAATAAATTATTAATAATATTTTTATCGTAAATGTTGTAGTATTTATATTAACATAATAGATGTATTGTTAATATCATATTATTATTTAGCATATATGTGTAGTCTCTTAACGTCAAAAGTGGATAAAATAAAATCTTCTGTAAAAAAAAATGATTACACGCAAAAAGGGCGTAAGATACAATTTTCATTTCGACTGATATTTCAATGTTATAATGTTTTCATATATTTTCTACAAATGGAGGTACAAAATTATGATGTGTACTTTTTTATTAATAAAACCTGTAGGAAGAACATTTAAATAATACTATCTGAAATTTTTTGAATGTCGTTTTCTCGTAACTAGTGCTTTTGCATTCTTTTTGTAAATAAGGGCTTAATTAATACAATACACTCCCAGACAGAATTTCTCATTGATGGATAAATACAATTTTGTCTGTGGCGAAAAATACGTTTCGCATATGCAGATTACTGGAAAAGGTGTACAATATAACTATGTATAATAAAAAAAAGTTGATGAATACTACTCTATAATATAATACATTACATACTACTATATTTGTTGCACATTACCTCTATAAGATTATAAACTGCTCAATGTTTCATGAAATTTCTATCGATGAACACGTAAAGCTATTGCGCTGTAAAAATCTACAAGAGTGAGATGTGGTAAAAGATTAACGAAATCAGAAATGAACCAAGTTCTTGAATTGAAGGAGTAAAATTTATCTGTATCGGAAATTTCGAAAGTGATTAACAGAAGTCGAAAAGTGTTAAGTCACTTAAGTGTTAGGAACGTAATGTAATAAAAAATATAATATTAATATTCAAGATAGTCTCAATGCCATGTTCGAACGAATCTAAATATCGTCTCCTGTGCAGTTAACCCCACCTTTTGGGGCTATAACCATCTTTGGTAATATTTTGATCACAAGAATCCAACTAAAGCAACGTTATAATGATGAAACAAAAAATACAAAAGCTCTATTTTTCTTATCTCGGCGATTTGCAAATAATTGAGTTCTTGCGAACTAGTCCGAACGGACTCGAGCACTGCAGTTTAACGATTAAATTAATTTCTATGTTTTCAAACTGCTCTTTCTAAATATGAATTCTATGAGGTGTCTTGCCGTAGCTCAATTGCTTTCCTTGTTCCTTATCCTTAGGCATTCACACCACAGCGATCCAAAATCAGATAAAAACAGTCAATTTGCAGAAAATGATCGTTAACAGATTTTGACGTATTTTTTGACGTAGAAGAAAATGTTTAATACGTTAAAAATGAAACTTACCAAACGAGAGGAAAAGGGCCTCGATGTTTGTAAAAATGTGAACGATTTCATTGTAATTCGCTAATAACTCTGGCAGTTGAATACAGTTTTAAATAAAAAAAAGAATTATATTTTATATCACTAAACCTACCGACACCTATTCTTACCGTGTACAGTCAGAACGACGGTGATTAAAGAAGTAATAGATTTTATGATTTAACTTAATTTATAACCAAATATAAAATGATGAATTTTCATAAAATTTCGTCCAAATTTACTTTTGTTTAATTTTAACTATAGACTTAAATAGAATTGCACTTTTATATATGTCGGGTTAACGTTGGAATTTTGGATGTTTGACGAATCTTCACTCGAATTGGCTTTATATAGCATTATTTTACTCTGCATGTTTAAGTTGGAGCGTCTGCCAATGAGTCAGTAGAACTTTTTTAGTTTTGTTTTCAGTTCTTTAGATTTATCTACGATGTGCCGTTTCCATGTCATTCTTCTGTCATCTGAATCATACCCAGATATCTCACTATATCTTTGTTTGGAATTGGAATATTATTTATGGTCACCTGTTTCATTTATGTTGAAGCGCAATTTGTGGAACCACGCTTCCATAAAGTGAAGACCTCGCTGGAGAGTTGAGGAGACAATTATCGGGCCTGAGTGGGATGCTAATAAAGCTGTATCATCCGCAAATATCGCTGTGGTTATCTCTGTTAAGGTTGGTAAATCGGCAGTGTAGATGGTGAACAGCAAAGGTCCAAGGATACTGCCTTGGGGTATGCCTTTTTCGAATGCCTGTTGAATGTCTAGGAATACTGCAGAGCAATATTTTTTCTTTTCTCGTTTTTGGCTTATATTATGTGTTATGCGGTGAATTCGCTTTATCGTAGAATGTTGTTTCCGAAAACCGAATTGGTGATCTAGCAGTGTTTTCAAATCCTCTAAGAGTGGAAGGAGTCGATTCGTGAGCATCTTCTCGAATAGTTTTGACAAAGTAGGTAGAAGACTAATTGGGCGATAGGAGCTAGGTCTGTGTATTGGTCTTTCGGGTTTAGGGATGAGAGTAATTAGTGATATTTTCCAGGACTTAGGATAGTATTCAAGGCGAAGTATTGCATTAAAAATTGATGTGATGAGTGAAATCGCTTTTATGGGAAGTTCTTTAATTGCTTTATTACATATTTGGTCATGCCACGATGCTTCATTTTATGTCTTATGTTGCTAATGTTGATTACTTCATGGCCGTGTTTTAAGCGTTCGAATTTCATTTCGTTTAAGTTAGCTGAGTGATGGATGTTGCGTAGTACTACACGAAAATGTCTTTCTTGTTTGAGTTGGAAAGTGTGAAAGTTTGCGTTCATAGTCTTTAGCAACTTTGCAAGCCTTCTATAGGAGTCTGGGTTAGTCGGCAGAATTTTAACTTTGTTGTTATTTATTTTTAATTTGTATTCCTCTTTGCTGATATCTTTCTCAATGGACTTAATCATAGTTTGAATATCGATGACATCATCAATGAAGATAGGCGGGGGAGGGGGAATTCTTTGAGTATGTTCATTAGTTACTGTTTCGGCTGTGTCCATGGAGTCGTCTGTGGATTCCAGTATTGTGAATCTGTTGTAAGTGGCCACGTGGTTTGTTGGCGGTTTAATTTGAATATTGTTCGCATTTATTTTAATTGTTTCCAGCTTACGTTTTTTTGTGTTTTTCGCGTCGTTTGAGAGGGGGGATATTTTCTGTTACACGCAAATAAAGGAATATCCACAACATTAAACAAATTTTTAAGTTAATTTTAATTATACAAAACTCTTCTATCGTATTTAGCTTTCGCAAACCTTGATGTTGTTAATACAGTACGAAGTGATTTATACAGAATCTCAGATTACCGATCCAGTTATGCTCTTTAATGTATATAGTAGGTACACAATAGACACGTATTGTGCTGCAGATAGATCTAACATGTATGTATCTATTATCCTGATGCAACGGGTGATCCACCGCGTATCTTTGTATACAGGGCATCTCAGCTAACTCGATCGCCTGAAATACCTCTCTTGTTTTTGACGATATTAAAAAATATTTCGGATACAATTTGAATGTGATTGAGCGGTTGACACGATCAGTTGTTTCGTAGGTGAACGTGTAAGGAACATACGAAAGAGTAATATGTTTCTTAATTCATCGGTCGATACAGCTGGATATTCTTTGCAAAAAAGTATCAATCTATTTATGTTGAAAAACTATTAGCAAATATTTTAACTTTAATTCGTCATATTGAACGTACGAAAGACCTTGTCTCTGTATTTCGTACGTCAAATTTCAAGAAAAATAAAAGAGAACAATAATAACGAATTCACAAAGTTCATAGAGACACTCTCTGCATACGAAAACTCCAACTACTCCCTATGGAAAGCCACGAAAAAAATAAAGAAGCCAATAAAACTAATCCCAGCAATCAGAAAAGCAGATAACACATGGACAAGAAGTAACGAAGAGCAAGCTGAAGAATTTTCCAAATACCTATGCAACACATTTACACCACATAATATCAGCAACAGCAACCTCAATTGTCATACGGACGAGGATGCGCCAACCACTAGTACCTCAACTGACAAACTATGGAAACTAGCACAGATCATAATGCTACCTAAACCAGGCAAAGACCCACACCAAGCAGCATCTTACAGACCTACTTATCGCTACTTCCTGAGTTTTCCAAAATACCAGAAAAAATAATATACGTCCGCCTGAAACCAATAATAGAGAAGGAAAAATTAATACCAGATCACCAATTTGGATTCAGAAACAAACACTCCACGATAGAGCAAATGCACAGGCTCATTAATGAAATAATACTAGCATTAGAAAACAAACAATACTGTACAGCCCTCTTTATGGACATCGAGAAAGCATTTGACAAAATAAACCATGAAAGTCTGCTACAAACAATCAGAAAACAATTCCCGGAGCAAATATACCAATTAACAAAATCCTACTTAAACAGCAGAACCTTCGTAATAAAAATCAAGGACACATACTCTGAAGTTAAAGACATCAAGGCAGGGGTTCCGCAAGGAAGCGTTCTAGGACCAATACTATACACATTATACACGGCCCACATACCAACAACTACCAATAGCAAAATACTGACATTCGCGGACGATACAGCTGTACTAGTCAGGCACACTAACACAGAAACAGCAGTCACATTACTACAAGAACACATCACAAAAATAGGAAAGTGGCTGCAAGTTAAACAAATAAAAGCAAACCCCAACAAATGCAACCATATTACATTCACATTGCGAAAACAGATGCCGCCAAACATGCTACTGAACGGCACGCACATAACACAAACAAGACAAGTCAAATACCTAGGACTCCACATAGATACACAACTCACATGGAAACAGCATATCAAATCAATAATAGACAAAATACAAACAACAAGGAGACAAATGCATTGGTTAACAAGTCGAAAAGCATAGAAAATAAATTAAAAATATACAAAACAATCAAAACACACCCAAACCGGCTGGCTGCGGAAACGATCAACACAAGCATAGAGAGAAGACTAAAAAGGAAACACCCAGCAGATCTCACAAAGGATATAACCTAACAAACACGAAGATGGTACCCCGCTGGGGGTAACCATCCACATGCTATGTATATTTAAGCTATAATATTTTACCAAATGTCCCACTGGACAAATTGTAAAATTTAAATAAACAATAAAAAAAAGTAACTGTAAGAAATGCGCAGTATGTTGGTTTATGTTCGTTAACTGTCGATATCAAAAGAGAAGAAGAGAAAAATCGAAAAAAATTAGGATTAACTATAGAACATACAGAAATCATAATAGTTTTCACTATCAAGCTCACCTATACCCGAATGCGATCTGGGGTTGCGTCGCCAATCGATCACGACAATTATACTTATAGAGAGTTAATATCAAAAGTTTGTTAAATATACAATTAAATAAATCGAAGGAATTACCAATTAAAAGGGCATGGAAATTATTTATTTATTCCAAGGAAACTTTAATGTTTCCCAAGCTAGTACTTCTGCACAGCGGGTAAACCGAAACGTGGAAGTTTATTTCCCAGTCGAGTTGATACGCTAGTTAACGCTACCCATACGGTTATATAATGAATTAGAACAAAGTTCTAATTAAAAATTAGATCACATAGGTTAGATTAAATCACAACAGTTTAGAAATTCAAAATAGTGCCGCGCTTTAAAATGGCGCGACAAGTCTTTGAATCCATTTGGTTGTCGCGGAAATAATTAGAGCATAATCTTCTGGGATATTTGAAATAGTGCCGCGCTTTAGAATGGTGCGACAAGTTCCTGAAACCATTGCATTCAGTTGTTCGCCTTGTTTCAAAAAATAACGAACGAGAGTCGTACTAATCGAAATAGTTCAACGGTTATTTTTGGTGGCAGCAACTACCGTTTTGATTGAAATATAATTCGAGAGATCTAAGATCGTGAAATTTACATAATATGGATTCTTCGGAACATTCTACGTAACAGCAGTTCGTCCTGTATGTTTAAAGGTTCAATGACACCCTAGTTTAAAATGAAAAAGCATAACAGATCTTGAATGTTTATATATGTTTATATATGTTTGTATAAAGGAAATCGGGGCCTTCGTTTTGGAATGTTTGGGAAGGTCCCCAATACTTTAGTCCAGACTTTTATTATATCTACAATTAAATAATAAAACTGAGAAAATTAACCCGAGAAGTACGGAGAAGAGTATATAAGGGCAGTTCCTCTTGGACTGTGATTGAGTTCAGTTCAGTTCATTCAGATAAGTTCTACTTGTACGTTGAGTCACAGCAGGATCGTGTTGATATGCGATGTGATCATCGCATTCGTCATCCCGTTGACTGTGGATTCGTTATCGAACCTAAATTCATTGTCATCAACATCTCGATCATCCGATCGCCATTGTTACTTGTCACACGCTGTAATAATCATATTTGTATCAGTAAATATCATCTTTAGTACATCACGACGATGGCCAATTTACTAACTCTAATGATACCCCGACATATATGTACACATTAAATGAACATAGTTGACAATATTTTTGAAATTGGCTTTGGCTCAGTAGGATAAAATTTATTATTCTCTTTTTCCGTTCGCGTGAATACTAATTTATTCGTGTATGTAAACAATAACGTGATTCGTCTCTAGTTTCGAACGTTATTCAGTAAACGAGGGACGGTAGAGTGATAGTTTTTAGGTATGGAGAAATAAACAAGGAAGTTGCTAAGCAAACATGTTAGCGATGTCTACTCGGAAGAGTTTACCTTATGTCGTATAAAATTATTCTTATTATTTTTGCAATAAATAGAAAGTAACTGCAACCCGGCAGCTGTTCAGTAAATTTTTTAATTAAATGAGTTTTATTATGATTAACTGACTGATTCTTTAATATATCTTCTTTCCAAAGTTATTTAAAGTTATTTTGAGTATTGAAATTTTAGAATGAATAAATTAAATTTTCTTTTAAAATATAATTTTGCATCCTTGACAATGAAAGATAAATGTAAAATTAAAGACGAAGATGGATCGACTTCTGTTTTAGAAATTGTACAAAAACAGGGTGTAAAAGTTAAACAATATTATCGATCGCTTAAGATGCAGTTGAATGAATCTTACTTGTTGATTTGTATCCATTTATCATCAACAACATGATAATAATATCAGATATGACCTAATTGTAATCAGGGCCACTAAGGTATTAATGAAATTTTCATGCGCGAAAGATTTCAAGTAATAAATGTTCGTCGTTACATTAATGTTGTCTTACTGATACAAAGACGAAAAGGGACTCCACTGAAGAGGTGAGGCGTGCTGTGCAGGTCAATGTTTATTTTCATATGAAACGGTTGCCGATGATTGGGTTTATGACTCTTCTTCTTTTTTGCATCTTTTTCTACCTTTCCTTTACCTTTATCTATCGATCCTTTCCTGTGTCGTATCGTCGTGCGACCAACTGTTTTTCGGTTGGTTGGACTTGTTATTCTGAAACATCAAGCTAGGACAACATAGAGACATACTATGTAAACATCGTAGGTTGTCGAGTCCCAACGAACTGAGCAGGGCATGGGCCAGGGAATTATACCACTTATCTACAATCGTTATCTTTGGAAGATAATCCTCTTTCTTGTTGATCGCGGCTTTGAATTTTATTTCGAGAAAAGATTTTATACCTAAAATGCAATCGTTTTCGGGTGAAAATAAAAATACTTTTGTAACTGCTTGTAACTTCGTAACAAGCAAATCAATCACGATTTGTCACAAAAAGAAAATATATTGCTAAAATCATCGTATCGCAATAATGAAATCATGATCGCAATTAATCATAAAGCAATTGCAATAATTCGATGTTATAACTTAGAACACTATATTACATATACTATTTTATGATTGAAAAATTTCAGGTGGTTTATTAAATACTGTTTTTACACCAATAGTTACGACTGAATTTGATATATTCAAACGAACTCAACTGCCTATCCAATTTATACGTATCAAAACTACAACATTGGATTTCTTCGTGGAGTTAAGTAACGGTGGTCTTCGCTTGTATACTTGTAGAATTTATCGGTTAATATGAATTCCTAGTTACTACGTCGATCATTTAAATGAAGACGGAGATTTGGAATTTGTCATCATAAAAGAACACTGAACAATAGATTATAGTGAATATCAAATTGAAATAAATTCCATAAACAGTCTTTCATTAAAAGTTTAACTATATTCCCGCCATTTAAATAGTGTGATGTACTTTGCTTATGTACTGTTGGATAAACGAAAAGGGCTGGACGTGAGAATTGTAGGATTTTGCTCATATGTAGCAAAGATTTTATAGCATTTTGGGTTTGTTCGATACAAACCTTCCATTTGTTAATTAGCATCTCATTTAATCTGTTATTTTACACACGTAGTGAGAAGTATGTGAGCCTGAAAGCTACGAGCAACAAAAAGTAAGGTTACTTTATATTTACGATAGTTTATTATAACTTTTATCGCTTCTGGAATAAAGAATTGCGTCGTAAAAGAATTCCTTGTTTCCAGGATTTCCATCACTTTTTGTCATGAATTATTATTTTTGGTTTTTATTTAACATTAATATATAACAATCTTTGTAAATAATATTGTAAATTTTACTTGTTACTTTATAAATACTCCTTATTTGTTTAATAATTTTGCCTAATAAAATACATATCATTGGAAAGTTGTGATTGGAAGAAAAACATGATATCCTTTGTCATTGTAAAATAATTCCACATTACTGTTATGTGTTAGGTACATTTATACTCTGATATACAACCAGCTGCTAGCATCTGAATGTAAGTATGTGATACCTGTAGGCTTGCGTGTCCTTCTTAAGGACGTAAACATACGTGTCATACAAGTCAGTCCTTGTCATGAGGGCACGCAACACAGCGGAGTATTGGCATCGAAAAACAAGCCAAAAGTCAAAAGTTTCTTTTTGTTTAGAATAAATAATTTTTCTATTATCTTCCTAAGTATGTACACAAGTAAGCTATAATTTTTTCGTAAATAGCAACATTTAGTAACAAATTAAGAAGGTTTTTTTTACAAGTCTAGTAATCGAAAGTGCAACAAAACTATATAGAATATAGAGAGAGGTATATAAAATAATATGGCAACATTCTTCTTTACCTTCTTTGCGCTTTTGATGAAATAGGGATTCGAAAATAACATTCTTTCTTTCTAAAAATCAAATATGTAACATTCAATTACTTTTTTTCATCCCATTTTAGTTCTTTATTTTTTATTAATCTTTAATGCTTAGGTACAATTTACACAAATCCTGAAAGAATTAGGTGTCGATGCATGTCTAGGCACATATAGGACACAGTCATAGGCTATAACATCGTTATTATGATATATGATATGTAATATGTTACGTAATATGAACATATATCGCATAAATAATTTGATGATAGGATAATTATGGTGTGGGTGATAGACGTTTGTAGTTGGGTGAAAGAGCATAAATGTTTAGTTTAAAATATCGAGTGTGAGAGCGGATGTTTAGAATTAAACGGAAGAGATGAAATTAATTGAAGATTTTTAGAATACACATAGTTTTTAATGTACCATGATGTGTAATAAGATAATATGGGTCTATGAGAGATTATTAAAGATTCGGTTAAAAACTGTAGAACAGATAGTTTCTCTCTTATTTCGATGATTTTTGAATATGTTGTAGGAATTAGCATTTGGAACTGTACTGAACATTTCTTTCTGTACATGTCGACTGATCATAATTTCTGAGATACAAGTATCCCCCGTATAACAGGGTACACTTGCAATACAATTTTGTTATAACACCGTTAAAAAATTGGGGATATCTCTTGTATAACACGGCACTCCTATAACACAATTTTCCTTGAAAAATTCTTATTCAATGCGGTACATGATGGAAATTTGTGAATGCAAACAATAAAAGAACCATCATTCGCTATTCGATAATACTTCTGGTTCTCAGGAGTTAGATACATTGAAAACCAAAGCATAGCGGAATATCCCCTACTGTCTGCCCACTTCCTATCTACTTACTGTTATACATGGCCTATGATGTTCAAATAAAACAATACTACTACATATAAGTAATTTTAAAACTTTCAATACTTTTTCTTTTTAAAAAATATTTAAGTATACATACCTAAACATTTAAAATATATAAAACATATTTAACATATAAAATACATTTTACATGTAATATGCATTTCTTTACTGTCAATTAAATTGCGATCCTGCCTATGTCTGATACAAGGAAAAAATACTTCTTGAAAGACATTTCATTTCATTAGAATTAAAAGTAATGATTCTTGGTTGCCTTCAAATGGGGGAGAAAGTCTCACATGTGGCAAACATTTTAAATTAGAATGAAACATCAGTCCGAACTATACAGGCTTCCGTTGCTGCAGATTGTTTCATTTCCGCCAGTAAAACACTTCGTCCCAGGGCACCAATAATGCAGAAAATGAAGAAAGCTCTCAGTATTTGTATTGATGATAATACAAAAAAAACGGACACTGCTAGATACCAATGTTATTAAAAATAAAGCTTTAAAAATGTATGAAACAATATTTATTTAGGAGAAAATGAGGGATCTCCTGCTAATCCTGATGTTGTTGTTAACAGAGGTAGGTTCAAGAATTTAAAAAGCTCTTTACAGGATATTAAAATAGAAGCTGATATTGAAGGTATAAAAATTTCCAAAGGAAATGTCAATGCAGACGAAACGGGTCTTTAGTGGGAAAAATGTCTAAAAGAATATTTGTTACCAAAAAGAAAAGAGTTGCACCAGGCTTTAAAGTATCAAAAGAGCAAATAATATATTACTTTTCTGTACTAACACTTCAGAACATCACGTGGTAAAAACTATGCTTGTCTATTTTCAATACTCATGCAATGAAAAATAGAAATAAGATTCCTTTATCGATATATTGGACCGCAGATAAGAAATCTTGGACAACTGATTTATTTAAAAATTGGGTTTCAAATTGTTTCGTACCAAACGTAAACAATTATTTAGCAAAAAAATCTGAATTAAGAAATTTTATTGATATTAAATAATGCACTAAGCGACCCGTAAGATATAAATCACCCAAACATCGAAATAATATTCCTACCACGCAATACAATGTCATTACTGCAACCATTAGATTAGAGAATTATAGCCACATTTAGAAGTTACTATATCAGACAATCGTTGCAATGGATTTTGAATAAAATCGACGACAAGTCTATTGAAGTCGTGGAAGCATGAAAACGTATTACAATTTTCAACTGCCTGCTGGAAAAATATGTGGTCAGACTCAGTTCAAATGTAATTGAATCAGCAAAAAACACAATCGACAGTAGAACTAGTTAAGTTTCTGGGAGAGGAAGGTTTTGAAGATATGAATTCTGAAGATATTCATGAATTGCTCGTAGAGGAAGAGGTAAATGAAGAAGCGTTATTGAAACTGTTATCTGAGATGGATCAAATCAACTCGGAGGACGATAAAATAAATAAAGACGCCAAAGTTCAAAATTTTACTTTGAAAACCATAAAGAAAGGTATAAACTTAGGCGCAGAATTGACTTTCTATTTTTTAAATGCAGATCCTTCCAGTGAAAAGAGTTCAAAATTTAAAAATGAATTGTACAAATGTTTAGCTTTATATAAAGAAATTTAGAAGAATTTTTCACAGAAACATAAACTAACGAGAACAACAGATTTTTTAAGGGAAAGATAAGAATATTTCGCCAAAAAGAAAATGCCCGCGTTTGATGGTGCTTGAAGAAAAAAATATGTAATATATTTGATATTAATTGTTTTAATAAACATATTCCAGAAATAGAAAATGCTATAGTTCTGTTAATTTTTAGAACCTAACCATGTTTCTTCAACTAATCCTTAATCTCATATAATACCAATCTGCACAAGACAGCATTTCTTTGAAACCTGACTACCATGTTATATAGGGGATACCTGTATTAGCAAAAAACTAACGACATCACTACATTGATAATATTCATTTTTAATTAAATTATAACAGACATTTCTTACATTCTCGCATGTGCAGTTATGCACGAGACTTTAAACTCGCCCAACCCTCGGTTATATAATATTATAAATACAAGGTTTTTACCCAGAAGATATTACCGACTTCGGAAAGCAATAAAAAGTGAAATAATAAGATAATGAAAACAATAAAAATAAAATAATAATAATAATGAAAATGAAATAATTTCTATTTTATTTGTATTTTATTTAGACATATATATATGTAATATCGAAGGAATATATTATAATTATATATTCTGATATTTATGATTTAATGATGATTTATTTACAATGAATGGATTGTACAGATGTTGATTAGACAGAAGAACGATGGTTGTTTAACATGAATTAGTCACAATAACGAGCTATAATCTGTACAACTCAATAGTTAATTTGCAACTCTCGTCACAACAGATCCAATGCCCTCTCTCACGCGGACCACACTCTCTCGACAACGCAACTCGCACTCTCTGACTTCTCGATTGACTCTCTCCGACTTCTCAACTAACACTCTCTGCTCTCGTATCCGCTCGTGGCCAGGGTCACGTAGGTCCTTTTTACGAAATTATTCAATTGAAGGACCGACGACACATTGATGGGCCCGACGCCGCCTCGGCTCTGGCGACATTATTTGTATTTACCCGTTAACTCCTAAGCCTTTTGTCCGCGATACTACATATATAACAATGATTAAAATTACTCATTTACTTACCAAACAACATATTAAATATATTGCAACTTTTCCGAAGATGATGCAAAATGTCGTAAAATGCATCCGGTATAGTAGAGTACACAGAGTCTAATACAGTAAAATTTCACATCTTTTATATATATGTTATTCAAATTTCGACAAATGTTTTAATAGTGGCTGAATTGAAAAACGCCGCTTGTATCCAATATATTTATGATGAGGCCTGAAACATAGTGGATAATTGACGAGTAATTAAATAATTTAATGAAGAAGTAAGAAAGACGAAGTGCTTTATGGTATACAATAGGCAAACTAGCGTGCATTGGAGTACACTGGTTACAAAGTACTCGATTACAAAGATTCGGAAGGAATATTCAACTTCTGGAAAAGATGAATTCGTCAGCCAAGGAAAAAATGTCCAAGGACAGAGGATAAGAAGTTTCACTGCTCTGGTGAGAATCAGTAAACAATACGAAATGTTATTTACGAATTTTATATGGATGAGAAGATTGTACCAACATATTCGAAACGATTATTGGCAATTCGTGAATAAATAAATTTTTCTTGGAAAAAGATACTTTGTACAGATTGCCTGCATGTGCGGACTCTAAACGAAAGAGGATCAATACCATTGGAAAAGTTTTAATTGAAAGACTAAATATTGTAGCTTAGCGATCAAAATATTTGAAAGCTATAAAATATTACAGCAACTAAAGCAGAAATATTACTTACGTCGACGAGACGTGAATATACAATGCGTTATGTTTTGACAAGTGATGGCAAGATGAAAACACATTAGTCATTTTGAAAAACTGCAGTTTCTCACATCAATTCATTATAGTCTATGCAGGAGGCAGGAATGGCTTTGTACGACTGAAAGTGCACGACTAATGTTTGAGATCCATTCGATAACGAGAGATCATTATGAAAAAATGAATGCTTTTAGTTTTGGAAAGTGGTTGATTGAAAAATTATTTCAAGATTTCAGTTTCAGAAAATTACAGTTTCAGAAAAATCTGTAACTGTAATGGACAATATCCCGTGTTACATGATACAAATAAACAAGCTACTCTCTAAGTAGGGTAAGAAGGTATAGATGTTGAAATAGTTAATGGAAAATAAGATTCCGCAGAAGGAAACGATGGGAAAATATCTCACATGTCTATTATATAAGTTATAAAAATAGATTGAAAGGAACAAAAGAACAGAAAAAAATTTAAGGCCGATGAAATGAAAAAATATTAATAATGTAAGTAATGAACTTGATAATTTTATATATCCAGCGTTCAACAAAATTCCTTAAAATGAATAAATAGACTATTGTGCACACCCACAAAAATTAAAGGACTATTATTGCAAGAAATATGGACTAATAGAAGATGCAACACAAAATACAGGTTTGCAAATTCAAGATGAATCTAATAGAGATTCTGACTAAAGTAGTAAATTTGTACTTTGTGAGGCGGATATGTAGTGTGAATTGTGATAGCTCCTGACGGTAGATGTCGCTGCTATGGTACTGTCATATTTTCTTCCTATTTATGTATCGTGGAAGAAAAATATCGGACTACGGCCGACGGGATTCGAATCCGGGTCCCGAACGTTCGTAACATATGTCGCTAACCACTGTGCTATTGTCACATAAAATTCAAGGTTGAATGATAAAAGAAAAGAATAATAAGTCGTAACTCAACTATTAATCTTCTTTATTATAAATTCACTACTTACAAGCAATAGACTGACACTGAACCGGAAAAAGAGCTGCGCAAGAACTGCCCGAGATGTCTGAAGTCTCGGCTTATATACATTTTGGTTCGAGGATGTTGAGGGGCTCGGTGTAGGTGGTGATGTGGAGAAGTGTCCAAAGGTCGGAAGTCGATGTCTTATCTATGATGTAGACCAAGATGTGTCCTAGCTTCTGTATAGGCTATGATGATAGGGTGGTGATGTGTCCAAAGGAGTCCGAAGCTCGGAGTCGATGTCTTATCTCTGATTACTGTTTCTGAGCGGATAACCTCCTTAAGCGTGTGACACTATCGTCGTCCGGTTCTTAGTTAGTGCCGAATGGCGGTATTTGTGCTGTCGAGTGTCGCCACATTTGAAAATTTGAAATTTAGGTAAGAAAGTGTAAATCTTATTGTTTTTAGTTATAAAAATACATTATTTTTGTCGTTTAAACGACATAACATAAACGCAAGAATACGGCCACGAGTCTTTCCTTGTTTTTCATACGATAAATTAAAGATAAATCTGCCATGATATTTGCCAAACTAACAGCATTTCCATATAAATAGGTTAATACTGATACCAACCAGCTAACACTTTTACACCACATGATATCCCTTCTCAAACCAATCAACTTTTATTGGAACATTTTTAACTCTAGTGGCTTGTGAGATATTGCACCGTTTTGAATTCAACGAAACAGCCTGTATAACATTTATGCTAATAACAATAACCGTAATAAAATTATTTTTAACACACTAAGGAACATCAAAACTGGATGGTTTCATGTCTGAAACGGAGCTATTACGTCCGGTGACTCTTTACGGTCGAGGCCGCCACTAGCTGTGCAAATATAATTAAGCGGGCCCGAATAATCCTACGGAACTGTCATAAATCTAAGTTTTTCGATTTTACCGTTAAGGCCGTTAATTGGTATAAGACACCTTCAAATCAAGAGATTCCTTATGGTTATTGCTCCATCAGGTGAAAAGTAGGGAAACGTGGGTTTTCCCATTTATCCCAGGATTTCCACCCGCAAGCGATCGGTGGTGGGGCGACCAACACCCAGCAAGAGTTTTCCTCTGCGACAGCATCGTCACTGAACTTTACTAGTTCAACAACTACAAATCAGTCAACATCTCTGCACTGGGTTTACATCTTTAACTCAGTCAACATCTCTGCACTGGGTTTACATCTTTAACTCAGCCAATATCTCGGCACTGGATTCATATCTTTAACTCAATCAACATCTCTGCACTGGTTTATCAGCCTTAGGTCAGTCTTGTAAGACTAGTAACTTACATCTATACGCACCGAGCGTAACCATCCTGTCTACAAGTTGTTGAAATAAAGTGTAAATTATAACCTGTCACCTCAGTGACAATTCAGAATCAATTCAGTCATCTCTATTATCCTAAGCGAAATAAGGGATTGATCATTTCGTGGTGTCGATTTTATAATCGTAACGGGAATTTATGACTTCTGTTAGAAGAATGACGATGAAGAGCAGGAGAAAGGCGCAGAAAGCTTGGATGAGAGGCACAAACGACGCGGCCCGATTGAGCGAAGAATTTAAGGCGAACAAGAAGAAGTTGGAAGGAATTCTGTGCGACGCTGAATCGGAATCCATGGGGGAGGCCGTACAGGGCTATCATCTCCAGGATGGCTAGGATAACTGTGTTGGTAGCAGTCGACATGAAGAACGCGTTTAATACATTGGAGCGTAAGTTTGAGGGAAGTGGATATTAGAGGGATACCCAAGAAACTGTTGACGCTCCTCGAAAATTATTTCGAGGACAGAAGGATTATAAGAAATAACGGGAGGAACAGTAAGGAGGAACGTGTACGCGGGTGTCCCTAAGGGATCAACATTAGGGCCGATGTTTTGGTGTACGACGCGAACTATTAAAGAAGTTAAAGGCGATTCCTCATCTGAACGCGGTGGTATTTGCCGTCATACTTAACGTGACTAAGCAGGAAGAGGCGACCACGATTTCGCGGTGGTGTGCCCATTGTGGATTAGGAATTGCTCGTGAGAAGACTGAGATGATATTCTTGACGGGCAAACGAATCCCCAAGGTAATCGAGATGAACGTGAAGGGATATCTCCTGATGACGAGACAGAAAGTGAAGTACCCTGGGGTCCAGCTGGATTGCAGAAGAAGGTTCGGAGCTCACTTGGAAAAGGTATGCGGTCGACGCCCTTATGGGAGCATTTAGATCTTTGCTCTCCTATATCAACGGGCCCACCGGCTCTGTTAGAAGACTCTATTATGTTTTTTATGTTTTATGTATGATTTTTAATGTATATCGTAAAATGATTAATAAGGAGGACCACTTCAGATGTTGGGACTGCAATGGTGAAGGCGATGACGCTGAACATGTGCTTTTCCACTATCCAAGGTGGATACGATCCTGTCGGACGGAACTTAAAAATTACGTCGGCTCCCACTAACAACGGAAAACTTAATAGCTAATGGTGAAGAAGGAAGACGACTGGACAAGGTTTTAGGCCTTGTGCAGAAAAATCATGTTAGCAAGAATGACGCAGGAGAAATTCGAAGAGAGGAGAACTAGGGAAACAAGAAGAAGAAAAGGGACTCAAATATGAGGGAGCGGTGCGTAGTTAAGCCCAACCCTGAGGTAATGCCGTAAGGTGGTTGCGGGGTTGATGCTTGCATAGAAGAGGAGCGGAGAGAGCAGAGGCTTTTAGTGGGTATAGCAACGCCATCGGCCGGGTCCCACATAGTCTAGTCTGGGCAAGCGTAACAGCACTTTCCCCTCCTCGCACAAAAAAAAAGATTATTTTATTAATCATCCAGTTCCTTAAAAAACTAAAGTGCGTCATTGGGACATTGTTTCAGATCTTTTGGTCTTATAATTTTTAAGCTTGATAAATATGGATCTGCAAAAATAAAAAATTTATTAAAACACGTCTTAGACTCTGGACGCAAGAAAATTACCCGGAACTGAATTTTCTTAATTTCTTAAAATCCTTATTCCTTGCTTCATGAGCTATTTCTACAAATTGACCTATAGGTAGAATTGCATGAGAAATAATTTATGGACTATGGATATTTTAATATTTTAAGAACTGTTGCACAATACTTATATTGTATCACTTGTAAAGGATAATGAATTTTTTAACTGTATCTAAGCAGTATTTTTCAAAAAACGAGACATTTATGTTACATCTGCTAGAAAGAGTAAATAAAAAGTAATAGAATCTCTTGATTAAATCTGCATTTATTTCAGTTATGGGTGCCGAAATATCATAGTTTTCGAAAAATCGAAATCGGGCAGTATTGCCATCATTTCAATTTCCATAATTTGTTTTTGGTTTGTCTAACAAAAAACCTAGTTGTAATTTAAACTCGACCTGAATTTTGTTTTTCATGTCATTGACTTGTTTTTTGTTTTCGCCACTTTTAGCTATTATTGTAATATTTATTATTGTATAATTATATTGTTGTATATTATATATTGTATTTTATATTGTAATAATTATTGGTTGTAATATAACATAAAATAAATAGGGCGACAATATCTAGGGGAAGAGTTTTGAGTATTTTAGAATATAATTTTATTCTATCACGTTTTTTCAAAAATAGATCTAAGTTGTAGGTATTGGTACGAGAAAAGACACGAATACACTACTATCAATGTTACGTTTGGCGACACTCTACCTAGACCAGACCGCACACCGCGAGCAAGATGGCAACTAGATGTCCGCACATCCTTTCTGCGTACCCTCAATAGTCTTAAGGATCTATCATAAATTTCAGGAATTTTCTAGCTAAGGTCCTTCAGACCGAACAAACATCTCTTTACTCAATCGTTTCTAAAGTTTATTGTTTCCTACGGGAAAGTTAGTTTTTCTCACGTACGATACTTTCCTAAGTAAAATTGTCATCAACAAATTCGATGGTCCCATGCGTTAGACCCATCCATCGCAAGCTTTCCTCCACAGCATCATCTTCATAGAAAGTCAGTCTTTATGCATTCTTTAAACCATCATCATCTAAGCATACGTCGTGTACTACACATTGTAACTTTGGCTATCAATGGAAACACAATTACACCTTATCAATTTATATCTCTTTGGTCAATAAGTTGTTGGAATAAACATTAATTTATATGTGTTAAATCAGAGCAAACTCATTTCAACCATTATCGTAATAGGAACAAGATCGATCATTTCGCGGCGTCGATTATCTAATCGTAACGGGAATTTACGACTCTGGTTGACGTGCTTTCTCGCGATCGCGTCTCTCCGGGAATGATCGAATAAACAATCAGATTTTGTAGAGTTTTTAAATTTTGTATTCTCACTCATTCTTGATTTTATTTTGAGATCAATCTAACATCTACCAAAAAGAAACCAATCTACATTTTTCCCGGTCAACACTTAGTAGAATTTCTTTTTGCGCTAAACGTAGATACTTTTCTGTATGATCATCTGCAATGGTGCTTATAGTTACAGATATTGAAATGATATTCAGATAGTACATTTCTTTTGCCTTTAATGAAGATTCGTATAAACTATATCATATATATATATGATATAGTTATATATATATGTCGGATTAGCATTATGATTAGGGTTGGGGTTAAAGGGGCGTGAAACGAACCTTCGTTATCGTTAGACTTTGTCGTTATGCAATAGAGAAGATATTGACTAATGCAAACACGATTGTTACAGACGTCGACAAGTAACCGTGGTAATTAGATACTCGAGATGCTAGTTACAATGATTCTAGGTTCGATAACGAATCCACGTCAACAGTATAACTCTTTATTAAACGTAAAATACTTTAACACGCAAACACGTTTAATGGGACTTCTCGATGTGTAACTCTTCAAGCCGATCGCACGAATAATAAACTGATGGAAATTTTCCTTCCTTTTCGATTGCGTTCGTTTGTTATATACTGATCCGAAGCTTCGAAAAGGTTCCAATCGCCGTTGCTAGGCAATCTCTGCTTGGAGTTTGATTGTTAATACAACGTATGTCCCATTATATTGACATCTCCGAGGAAAAATGTTCATCCTGTGACCGCGGCTATGTTCTGCGACCAGTTGTGTCACCTCGACAATCCCACTATCACAAGTCTCGAACAAATACAATGAATGACAATTGTTTAAACACGGCTATAGTAGAATCTAGATTACAATGTTACGGGATTTTCCCACAGTTCCAAAGGGGAGGCTCCAGCGTCCTTCCATCTCCGACATATATATATGTCGGAGAAGCGTTATGATTAGAGCTGGGGTTAAGGGCGTGAAAGAAATCTTCGTTGTAATTAGACATTGTCGTTATGCAATAGAGAAGATATTGACTAGAGCAAATATGATTGTTACAGATATCGACAAGTAACCGTGGTAATTAGATACTCGAGACGCTAATGACAATGATCCTGGGTTCGA
>NC_057777.1:10727603-10733573 GCF_014825855.1 Bombus pyrosoma | reverse complement strand
GTCCTTGATTTTTATTACGAAGGTTCTGCTGTTTAAGTAGGATTTTATTAATTGGTATATTTGCTCCGGGAATTGTTTTCTGATTGTTTGTAGCAGACTTTCATGGTTTATTTTGTCAAATGCTTTCTCGATGTCCATAAAGAGGGCTGTACAGTATTGTTTGTTTTCTAATGCTAGTACTATTTCATTGATGAGCCTGAACTGTTAGATAGTGTCGTAAAGAAAGTATTTTCGATGGGGGAGTTAGATTTACAGAAAATGCAACGCAAAAGATTAAATTAACAAACAACAAGTCTACTCATAAAACAAAACAAAAGATTAACGAACAATAAGTTAGACGGAATGAAATAATTTCTGTGTTTAGTGTTTATTACACGTACGTACGCATCACGCACGCTTTTTCAATAAGAAGCGAAACTTAATCTCAAAAGCCGGCGAGTCGAAGGAAGCGCCGCGCGTCGGCCAGAAAGGTCTGTAATCGATCACCAATCGAAGGGCCGAACAAACTTCTATGTTGGAAGACACGGCCGCCGATCGCGATAAGAAGGAAGAGCGGCCATCGTGAAGACAGAACGTGTCTGACCGTCTTGGCACGAGGTGCGAAGCAATTCGCGACAGCAATTTTCTTTTAGTCTTTTCGGCTACGTTCTTTTGTAATTAAAGTAGATTTTTGTTTTTACCCTCAGCGAGGATCGAATATTGCATTATTTTGCGGAGTGATTATTCCCGGACAGGACGCGAACGCGGAACCACGTGTGTGATGGAGTAAATTTGGCTTTCTTGGCTTCTTCTTGGGGCTTTGCTGGGTGTAAGTAAATTATGTAAATTCTGTTTGTAATTTCTTGTGAATCTGTTAAGTTAATTAAACATGTCAGTGTGTACATTTCGCGGAACTCTTTTTAATTTTCGATTAAAGACAATAGTTTGCATTTCACTTCGATTCCTTGGTAATTTACGAACTTTATATTACGACATTTACTTTCTTCTATTTTAGTTTTTTTTTTTGTTATGTTATTCAATCTGAGCTCGAAAGTAAATTTTCTTCCACTCTCACTCAAGTTTGATCTGGTTGGCTAGTCGGATCAATGAAAAAAGTTGGAAGAGTGAGAAATCCGGATGTCTGCAAATTTTTTTGAAAATTTGTTTGCAACGTTTTGATTTGCTAATCATATTTCACCACTTAAATAAGGCACTCCGTGTCGCGATGGACGTGGATAATGTCCATCGTGAAAGTCAACCAACTTTCGCTCGCCAAGAATACTCCGTCGCTGAATTTCTTGTGCGATTGGATTGCCTTCTTTTCTAAAATTGGCCCACCAAGAGCTGTTCCTCTTCGTGGTTCCTAGACGAGCCATATCCACAACGCATTAATTATTTTTTTTACGCTAAAGTCATAGAGCTCTAAATTTCTCCGGTTTCTCCGCCGGTCATTTAATGTACTCTTCCTGATATACAAATCATTACATATCAGATTTGCATGTTCACCATTATCCAAATATTTCTCTGCTTTTAATTTTATTGCAAATAACTAACATATTTCGCTTACGCTTACTACACGACATTTAGTGTATTTATCATTTCACACTAAGACAATAAATATGTAAGCAGACAGAATTGCAGAAATAACGTTTAGAATTCTTTTGAGATCACATTGCGGCCGAATGCTTGATAGGACTGATTGACTGAGAAATGATGAGGTTGCTATGCAACGATTGCCGATTCTTTTGTCGAAATTCGCACCGTAGTAGGGTCGCTCTGCAGGGTCGGTCAGACATCGAGCTATTTCACGATCTAGCTGGACGTTCGAAGATGTGCAAGTCGCACCGCTCTTTTGATGTGAAGGTACAACTAATTTTATGTAGCCAGATGTTTGATAAATAATTACTACAAATTGATCACTGAAGAAAAAAGATTTATTATCTTAAAGTGAATAATAAATAATATTTCAATAACATCTTTATTAGAATTTCTAAATAAACACATATTTTACATTATTAACGTCTTGATAAAATTTGCAAAAATTTATACATTATTATACATAATGCAAAATATATTTTCATTTCACCACAGTCTATAGGAAACCAAGTTTCCATCTATTTTAGTCTTTTATTTTTATTGTTCATTGTTTGGTTTGCGTATCGATTCGTCTCCGTGACAATATTTTCCCAATATATATTAAATATTATATTAAAAATGTCTAATTCTTTTCTGTTTTCACCTAACTGACTTAAAGTTGCCACTTTTATGCCAGGAATCTCCGTATAGTTCCAGATTTTTGGTTCATTAGTTTCTTTTTTCTAAATCCATAGCTCTGATTGCTGATGATTATTGTGATCTTCATCTTTGGTAGCCAGTCGCTTAAAACGTTTTAGTAAAGAAATTAAAATATCGCTATTGTCACTTTATTGAAAATATCTGTCAAATCACTGTTTGCCATGTTAGCAGAACTTTCACTGTCTTCAACAACGCTTAACATTATTTTTGAAGACATTTTTAAAGGGTATCTTTCTAATATTTTTAAGAAAATATATCTGCCCGTCGGAATGCGGCCAAGAAAAAAAGTGTTGTTTATGATTGGTCCGAAGGACGTACAAGGTTTCATGCTAGTGTTCATTATGTTTGGCCCAAAGGACGTATAATGTTTCTCGCACGTGTTGTCTATGTTTGACCCGAAGGACGTACCATGTTTCTGGCACGTGTTGTTTATAATTGACCGAAGAACGTACTACGTTTCATGCTCGTGTTCTTTATGTTTGGCCCGAAGGACGTACCACGAGTCTAACTCAAGGTTGTAGGTTAAGGAGTTAATATCACTAGTGTACATGGAGCAGTGATGTATAATTCAGTTTTTCCCCGGCCGTGCTCAACGTTAAGGAGACGTTGATGTGCGTGTTTAATTTTGGATAAGAAATGTGTGGATTTTCACGTTGATTGCATATCTCTTTCTTCGTTTTCATTTGATGTGGCTAACAAGTGTCTGATTATTTCCTCCTGAGATTGTAAAATTGACTTCGTTTTATTTGGGTTATATTCTCAGCAGCATATTATCTATTTATATCATTATTATCAAAATTGTTATGTTATTTCCCTGCCTAGCAATACCTTCACAGGACTTTCGCTTTCCGTTTATTATTATTGTAGGTATGTTTCTTATTTTTGCGTATTGTGCCATATAATTCGCACTTCTTACCTTTTAAATATTTTGCTAACGGAATACTTGTATAATAATTGTCTGTTACAATGATCTTTCTTTAATTTGATAACGACTCGCATAATTTTGCTATCGTGGTACCCAGTTTGCCAAATCAAAAATAGTTTGCACCCAGCAGATCTCACAAAGGATATAACCTAACAAACACGAAGATGGTACCCCGCTGGGGGTAACCATCCACATGCTATGTATATTTAAACTATAATATTTTACCAAATGTCCTACTGGACAAATTGTAAAATGTAAACAAATAATAAAAAAAAACAGTTTTATCCTGACTACTGTGAATTTTGTACGACCAAATATATACTTTTGTCATACGCAGCTTTTTTGTGGTATTGAAAAATAATCTGCTACAGAAAGGAATTATGGATTCATCAACGACCATTACTGCTCCTGAATTATATATTTTTCCGCAATTAACAATAATCACATCAATTAGGTGTTGAATTTTATATGTATGGTCGTTGTTCGATGCAGAATTATTAACGAAAATATAGATTTTCTAGAAAAATACCTAGGAAATAGAAAATTTATTAGAACGATAATATAGTGAATCTGTTTTCCACTGGAATTTCAAAGTAGGAAAATGGAATATTCCAGTCAGTGATAGCACATTAAGAAATGTCGTCACTTCGTTTGTATTTCTATCCATCGACCTACTCATTTGAGATTGACAGTGGGATAGAATATTTTCTTTGGCTTCATTGGCATAAATATTGTGCAACATCAACTCTAAGACCGTGTGATCAATTATAGGCGAAAAAATTGAAAACATATCTGTTTTTGAACCGGAGGGCGTAAACTGAAATGTCGATCTTCACATAAAAATCTTTCTCTTGATAATGCCGCAACGGTTTCTGACCATAACATGTCTTTTTCTATTCCTCTTTGTATTACAAAGATAAATTTATGATGCTTTTGTCACTTTTGTCACTTGCGGAATCACCATTGTCCGATGTTAAGATATTCGCTTCAATATCTCTGTCCTTTACATCCATAACGAAATAAGGATAAAATTTCCACGTACTGTATGAAAAAAGATATCTTTATACTATTAAAATCTACGAAAAACAGAATTTACGAAACTATAATGCATTACATAGACAGTACAATAACTATATTCTCTACAAATGAAGACAGTTATGTAATATCTATATACACAAAAGAATTTTCTAAAATTAGATAAATAAACTATTAAAACTTGATTTTTCAAAGAATATATTTTGTCTGACAAAATTGATTTGCTGCAGCAAAAGATTGTTTCAAGACTAAATGCTATGGAAAAGGAATAACGACCTGGTTTGTAGGTAGAGATCTAATTGCGAAGAAGATAACACCTTTCACGGCACGCGAGTATTGCATCACTTTTCTGGACGTATGGGGACAGAATACGTTTTTTAAAACTATTGTAAAATTAGATATATTTGTTAACAGCAGCAGTTGAAAAATATTGACCGCCACTACTTTTTAATTTATTGTTTAAATAATGTACAAGAATTTGACCATTGTTAGTCATAGTCGATTGCATGAATTCTAATTTTTAGGTTTATCGTCTCGCCGAGTATAAGCATGTTTGCTGCCTACAAAAAGAATTATTTTTTATAAAATGGAAACTAACAGCAAAGTACTACTTAATTTATATCAAGTATAGAAGTGTTACTATTGCCTAGAAGTAATTTCAATCTGTAACATTAAGTAACTTGGGATTCGCATCAAACGTGAAATAGCTTTTAAAAAATGAGTACCCTGAAGGTGTTCTGAAATATGAACCATAATCTGAACCACCAAATCGAAATAAATCTGTGGTTTTATACTTACTTTCAATCACTGAATTTATATTATTATGAATATGAAGTTTTTTCTAACAGTCAAATAATCAATAAACACTCTTTAATGTTACACTATGCATTTTGCAATAAACGAACAAGTGACATAAAACAATAATGTGTCGCATCATTCGTCTTTCTAATTTATTTCATTGTTGATTAACTAGTACCAAAGATCACTCTGCATTTCAGTAAGATGTATAGTATGCATATTGTACATAGATAAGACATGAAGTATTATATATATTTTTTTACGCTCAATTTTGGATTTTTTTCCTCGTTGTATGATCTATACAATGTATGATCAATATTTTGAATTTTAATTTTAACAAATCATTGTATTTCGAGCGTTCTTTTTACAGATAGTTAATGAAGTTATGAAATTTAAAAAATACTTTCATAATTAAGAAAATAATTAAAGTAAATGCATTATTAATAGTAGAAGAGAATGGCGTTATTATTACACCTCACTATCAAATTACTTTATTAATAACGCAATTTCTTCTTTTCTCTATTCTGAATCTTCAGCAGTTGTCGTCATATCAGTTACAACTTCAGTCAGTAAATTTTCATCGCCAGCAGCGTGCGAATTGCCTTGTAAATTGTATTGTCTAAAGCTACTGGTTCAGCTAAAGCTTCTTGAACAACGAAATAACGTTCAATGTTTATATTTCTCTTTCCCTCTTAGAAGATGTAGCTTTTCTATTGAGGAAAATTTGAGGTGGTTTAAAGTGTAAGTGTCCGAGGAATACTCTCGATGTTCAACAAAAAGAGTTTATTTAACAATTAACAGTCAACAATCAGTAATCTTTTGTTCAAAACAAAACGGATTCTTTCCTTTGTTGCCCCTTGATATCTCCACTACGCACGCGTATTGTCTAAAGCTACTGGTTCAGCTAAAGCTTCTTGAACAACGAAATAACGTTCAAT
>NC_057777.1:10708766-10726130 GCF_014825855.1 Bombus pyrosoma | reverse complement strand
ACTCTCGATGTTCAACAAAAAGAGTTTATTTAACAATTAACAGTCAACAATCAGTAATCTTTTGTTCAAAACAAAACGGATTCTTTCCTTTGTTGCCCCTTGATATCTCCACTACGCACGCGTATTGTCTAAAGCTACTGGTTCAGCTAAAGCTTCTTGAACAACGAAATAACGTTCAATGTTTATATTTCTCTTTCCCCCTTAGAAGATGTAGCTTTTCTATTGAGGAAAATTTGAGGTGGTTTAAGGTGTAAGTGTCCGAGGAATACTCTCGATGTTCAACAAAAAGAGTTTATTTAACAATTAACAGTCAACAATCAGTAATCTTTTGTTCAAAACAAAACGGATTCTTTCCTTTGTTGCCCCTTGATATCTCCACCACGCACGCGTTTGTTAGATGTCCGCGACCGTTGCCGCGTATGCATTCTTCCGAATATTCCGATATCGATGGTACATTAGGCATGTCGGCCTTACGCTTTGTGTCGCGAAGCCGTCGTAAATTTCCGTCGTCGAGTACCGTCACAAATTCTTGTTTGTATCGAGCCGTCATGATTTTTGAATCCGTTTAGTGAAACGGGTTAGGAAATTAAGGTAGAAAAATTCACCGAATGTCCAGCTGGACAATTTGTAAAGTGCAAATTAAATAATATGTAGAGGATTGCTTAAGCATAGATAGTATAAATTAACAAGAACGAGAGATTGCTGTCGCAACTCGTCAAATATATTTGGAATAAGTTAAATAAATAGAGAAAAGTACAAATACTGTCGAAAGACACTGTATTCGCAACGATAGTGTATGTTCGATCGCCCGACTCGTAGATATTGATCGCTAATTCGTGTCACTCGGTATATACTACTCACCCGCGATTGCGTCCGTTTATTTATACTGGTCGGGGGGAATCGAAAAATTTGAATTTGTCTAAGATCGACGGTTGCCCATAACGGTGACCTTGTTTTGTCTATCGATATGTTCGAGCGTCAAGGCTGTGTCCGTGTTCCGAGGCGCAACAACAACATGAGACGCTTTCGATCCGCCTCATTCTATGACTCATGTACCGCTACAAACAAAAGAAAAAAGTGGGCGTGGATGAACCAGGTGTGTAGTCACAACTTTCGGGCATTGGGCACTTTTCTGGATAGGACTCTTGAAATTGCTACAATTGAATATAGTTATAAAGTTTCATAATAGTAAATGATATACAAAATAATACAATATAATACAATAATACAACAAAATAACATATGCGGTATATAGGACGGTTTTTTTAAAACTTTTTGTCGATTCCTTGTTAAAATCTGAGCTACCATGTCGATGTCCAATTCCTGTAATTTGTATAATTTCTGGGGAACAGTAATCTCCAAAATTTTGCCCATACGTGTCTCATACAACACTGCCTCCTTGAATAAACGACTAAATGGTACCGCCTTCCAGAATTGAGCCACCTGCAGTACTTATGTTTGCGGACAGGTGGTGGTGATATGTTGGCAGATTTCGCACCACTGCCTAGCGCATTTCCGCAGTCGGGACGCGATCAAATGTATCACTAATAAATCGTGCCAACTACACCGCTTTGCTAATTCACCCACGTGTTCAATCACGAGCTCGTCTTTCGTGGGATCGAACACTGGCCGAACATTTCGTCGTCGGGGCAGGCATGCGTCAGAGTCCTACAAGTCTACTAGTCCTAGAGTCCTAGAATCCTACCAGTGAGCGCAAACACGAGCGCACCGGCAATCGGAAACATCCGGAAGAATCATGTCCCTTCGTCGAAGTCGTAGTAGATGCACCGCGAGACATAAGCTCACTCATTTCTCCTTTTTCTATTTCTTTTTCTTTTCTTCTTTCTTTTCACATACGCACTCCACACTGTACACGATCACTATTGAATGTTTCGCATTATTACATTTGAGCGTATGCCACTTCTGATATATACGAAAATAGTACAAACAAGTTCAGGGTAGTCACATTTGCAGCACCTTCTGTAAATTCGGAAATGCCGAACTCGTGTAGTTTTCCTTCGACATTCGTCCACGTTAATTATTGTACAAAGAATACTTGAGAATACCAAGCGTCGCAGTCACAAACTATCGGTGTCCTCTGGTCCACACACCATACAGGGGAGAGCTTAATTTATGACACCCTCAATTGTTGACGCTTTCCATAGTCGAGGGTGACGAAGACTAGGCGACCTTCTCGACGTGCCAATTTCACATTTTCTTACAATATATTTTCTTTCTGATAAATATGAATCCAAACATAACGCTATTGCTTCTGTCGGCGTGAGACACTTATCCTTCTTCTTAATTCCCAATCATCTGGTGATTTTAACACAATTAATTACTCTACAAAAATTAATTATTAGAGTTAAGTTAGAATTAAACAAAAATTAATAATTAAATCTTTTACTGGTCACTTATTTTGATGCAAATAACTTCTTAATGTGACATTAGCGTCCACCTTTATTATTTATTTTTATTTTCCTATCTGAAAGGTAGTTTTTTCAGTAGTACTAGTAATTGATAAGGCAGCCTTCTATCCTCAGCCGTGACAATATTTTCCCAAAATATATTATCAAATATTATATTAAAAATGTCTAATTACTTTTTGTTTTCCCCTAACTGACTTAAAGTTGCCACTTTTTTGCCAGGAATCTCAGTATAGTTCCAGATTTTTGGTTCATTAGTTTCTTCTTCCTAAATCCATAGCTCTGATTGTTGATGATTACCGTGGTCTTCATCTTCGGTATCCTCTTCATTAACCAGTCGCTTAAAACGTTTTGGTAGAGGAAATAAGATATCACTACTGTCACTATCACTCTTTATAATACCTATCAAATCAATTTTTACGA
The DNA here is from genome assembly GCF_014825855.1 of Bombus pyrosoma. Taxonomy (NCBI): domain Eukaryota; kingdom Metazoa; phylum Arthropoda; class Insecta; order Hymenoptera; family Apidae; genus Bombus; species Bombus pyrosoma. The sequence continues at coordinate 10,723,281 of NC_057777.1, read as the reverse complement.
TGTTGCCAGAGCTTTCACTGTCCTCAACAACGCTTAACATTATTTTTCAAGACATTTTTAAGGGTATCTTTCTAATATTTTTCAAGAAAATATATTTGCACGTCCGAGTGCGGCCAAGAAAAGAAAGTGTTGTTTATGATCAGCTGGAAGGACGTACCACGTTTCTCGCACATGTTCTTTGTGTTTGTCCCGAAGGACGTACCACGAGTCTAACTCGACGTTGTAGTTTAAGGGGTTAAATGTGTGCTCTCAGGCTGCTGAGTGCTGAAAGCACTTCGATACGAGAACTACCCTCGTCGTCTTTCATATCGCTGTAATCGTACCTATTTTGTTTACTTCGTTCAATATGGTAAAGAATCTCCCTGTTCTCTTTCCCGCTGTATGTTCATATTCGGGGAACAATATTCATTTATGCACACGTTGATCAGGTCGTCATGTTCCTCCAAAAGTGTACGCATGACAAAGCGCCACTGGAGCCAGTTTTCTTCGCCACGTAACATTTCGATCTTCGCACTTGCTGATTCCATTTTAGTACTATCACGTACTTTACTAAGCACAACACTTTAACAATTTATTCACTTCACGTTGCTACCTTACAATTTACAGCCCTGGGCCCATAACCTGTTGAGGTTATTAGATGTATAATGAGAGAGACGCGTGGATAAATTATAAGGTAGAAAAATATATTTGTAATACGGAAGTGAAAAAGATACAAAAGTTGAAATAATAATATGAGCTGGTCCAGATCCGCACGTTAGCAGTGTTACTCTATAACTGAAAAACCCTGAAGCCAACGTCGCCTTTCGACTGTTTATGGCCTGCCTTCGTCGCAGTCTTTTGTCTATGCGTTGTCGATGGCTTCAATGCTTTAGAAAGCTAAAAAGACCAGATGTAGAGTTTTCTTAAAAGCAGTGACCTTCAACAATCTGTACTATTTTTATCTTCTTCTTTGTTTGGATTTATCTCTGATTAATGCGCAAGTCAACGATCCGGTCACGTACCGTAGGTTCGTCCTATTTTCCTCCGTGTACATTGCGCACCTAGGCTCATTGGTGCAGCTTTTGATCGTATGGTCCCTAGATCCACGAGTATCTACGAGCATCATTCTGTACCAACGAGCAATCCAAGTGTTATCACGAGTTATCTACCGAGTTACGCGACGAGCATTTAACGAGTATTTATCCGCGATTTTATTTTTGTACTAACGACTCAACGAATATAGGCTGTACATTAACTTATTGTTTTAAATAAATTCGACGGTTTTATAAACGACAACCTCCAATAAATCTCACGATCAAACATCCATATATACCCATCCTCTGCAAAAGTGGTCCCTTTCCTGGGCTTAGTGCCATGTACAGATGTTTTTGGTACCATATGCTAGGGCATAGTTCAGTAAAGTACATGGCACTAAGCCCAGGAAAGGGACCACTTTTGTGGAGGAGTGTATGTCGGGGAGTATTCTAGCCGTCTAAACCCGTCTTCATTTTTAAAAGCGCGTTCTCTTATGGAATTGAGGTGGTTTAAGGTGTAAGTGCCTAAGAAATACTCTCGATGTTTAACAATATAGTTTATTTAGCAACCAACAGTCAAGAATGAACAATCAACAATCCACGTTTTTCGACTATGTTTGCTTCGCTGTTACACTGGACCCTTCGCACTTCGCTGTTCAAAACCGATTGAATCTTTGGACAGATTCTTTTCTTTTGTTGCCCCTCGATATCATCCCCACTACGCAACCGTTTGTTAGACGTCCGCGAACGTTGCTGCGTATGCATTCTTCCGAATATTCGGCGAAAAGACTGTAGGGATATCGACGGTACATTAGGCATGTCGGCCTTACGCTTTGATGGTATAGCGCTTTGTGTCGCGAAGCCGTCGGAAAGTTCTGTCGTCGAGTACCGCCACTTTTAAGTACGAAGTTTTAAGTACGAAGAAAGCGGATTCATTGATCACACTTTTCGTTAGGAAAATGAGGGCAACGGTCAGCGATGCACATTGGTTAGAATAACGTTAATGAATGAAGATAGGTGGAGGGAGCCTCCTACCAACGTGGATCGTGGGTGACATTGCTCATGGGAAAAACCCGCTTTCTCCGTAATTTTTAAGAGCGAACAATAAACTTAAGGAATGCTTTAAGGACCATCCATAAACCAAAGACATTTGCGGGATTTGAGAATCTTGATTTTTAGAAACACTATGATTTATGGTGGATCCTTATGTTTATTGAGGGTCTAAGTAAAGATATGTAGACATCTAGTTGCCATCTTGCCTGGGGCCTAGTTTAGGTAGAGAATCACGTGACATAACAGTATTGCAACATTTTCTTCCTCCTCCGAGGATACTTCTTCCGTACCTCTTTCGCCATTACTTTTATTGTCCCTATATTTCCTCCTAGTATAAGTTTTAATCTTTTTATTTGATTTTTTGCATCTTCTGTTTTTCATCGTATCTGGATTCAGGTAGCTGCTTTGGTCCGTTAACTCTGCTGGAGAATCGACTTCCATTTCGCTTTCCTGTCCCCTTTTTTCTCTCACAATTGGGCTCCTCGCCAACTTTCGTCCCGACTTGAACGGGTCCCCCATCCTCGTAATACATCTTCTACTTATAGGTATGATCGAAATTTCTTCTAATTTACTTTCCGTTTCTAGGCTTATCGCCCTTTTGCTTATATTTTTCGACGCGTCCCCCGCAGGTTTGCTTCCTCTACTACGAGAGTTATCTGGGTCCATGTCGATATCTCCATGTAACTGGCCCCTGGTCGCTTTTACCGTACGAGAGGAGGTCCTAGGACCTTCCTCCTGTCCTTTTTACAGTCGTATGATAACCGTGATAGAACCTGAAGAACCATTCGAACCACCGACGGGGCCTGGGGGTTCCGAAACCCCCTGTGCCGTAATTTTTTTACCTTCATTCGTTTTATCCATATTGGTTTTTAATTTTTCTTTGCATTGTCCAGATTCATAGCCATAGTCGTCATAAATCGTTCGTCCATTCTTGTTGTCCATGTACATTGCCCGGTTTGTTATAAAATCAATGTTCCATTTTCGTTGTTCCCAATTTCCTTTAAGCATGCGTTCTTGTTCCAGTTGCAAAAGCTCTTCATCAGTCAGTTTCTAAGAAACCACATTTAGAAGCTCCTCGAAATCATCCTATCCACATCTAAATTAAAATTATTTGATCTGCAAATTCCAAGAGGCCAAAGTAGAAACTATTTCTTCCGATCCTTTCACAAAAAAATCTATTGCCAAATTCACCGCTACGAATAGTGTCTTTCAAGCTCTTTACATTTACAATTTTATTAAATGTGAAAGACCTAAGGAGTCACTGCTCCGAATGCCTTCTTCCAAACTATAATTCAATGTTAAAGAANTTACATTTATACTCTTAACATGTACTAGTATGCATATGGTTGTTATTGTTTATCATTGCTGTCGAATGCTCCTGAATGTTATTTTCAATGTTCGCTGATGCAAGTGGTAAGACCATGCATCCCATTCTGTCTACGGACCTTAACAAACCTGGCCCTGTCCGCATCGCCACTAGGTGGTTATGTAGTGCAGTACTAGTCTTTCTAGTGATAGCAAAACAGCCAAAAGTACGAACGTGAAAGTTCAGAAACTTAAATAGGACTTAAAGCAAAATATCCTAACAGATAACCCTAAAGATTTAGGCCCGAAAATTGCGATGAATATTCTTATTCGTCATTCGGCCCGCTAATTCACCATTCACCTCCGCTCTTCAGAGCCATGTTGTCCTATTCTGCCCGTTCTTAAAGATCAACTTTGCTTCCACTTTCTCTCCCTCTTAAGAATCTCTAACAACAGAACGTACTTCGGCAAAGCGAAGCGTTACAGATATAAGACAATAGAAATAGTTAGCAAATCATTTCACTGCTCTATTCTTTAGTTGTTCTATTGATGGCCACATTGGGTGCTATTGAATATGCGAATGTTTTCAATATTCCAACGCCCCGACGATGCTGCAGCCATTTTTTAGAGATAGAGACAGTGTTGAATGTCGCAGGTTTGCTGACGCCTCCAGCTTTTAAAATCTGATCCTTTTTATATTTCGTTCTTCAAACAAAGGTAGAAGTCAATAATTAAACCTTTCTGTTTATTCCTAAAACTGAAAAAGTATAGTCTATTTAGTGAATGTTTATGAAGACGAATTAAAAATTATTCCTTAGATTAGAAAATTAGATTTTCGGGAATTTACACAAATTCATAGTAGAATTGCCGCATAAATTTTTTTATATTTGCAATTTCGCAATTACAACCTGGCCGGAATATAACTTTCAGCTGAAAACTTTAGAGTTTGTATTTACAAACGAACTGGCCCCTTAGTTGAAAACTTCATTTAATCGAACTGTTCGTGTAATTTCAATGAATGAAGGAGGTATCAAGGATTGCCCAGTATAGGAAACTGGTCAGCTTAGACAGTTTATGTGCGACTCAAGGGCCGAATATTGAAGCATAAATTTATAGCCAAATACAATTTGTCAACGATACAAATGAAACAAAGAGACATGCCTGTGCGTCGAACTTGCGAAGCTCACAGGTGACGATTTATAAATCGGTGATTGGTAGAGATTGACGAGGAATGTACTATGAAGATAATACTACTCTAAAAATTATCAGTTTTTATTCAGTATGTAATTATTCGTAGTCAATATATGCCCGCTGCAGGCGAGTGGTTAGTGTCAGCGGCACTGCGAAGGTGTTGTTACCCTGTCTGTTCGCTCTCATATCGCATATTAGGTCAGTTACAGTTTGGCCACGTATGTGGTAAAACGTTATTGGAATCATAGTAAAATGTACTTTTTTTACATTTGAAATTTGGGATATATTATCGGTCTACCAGCGATAGGGGATATTATTAGTACTATACTTTTCAAAGCAACATTTACTTTCCATGTTTGCGGTCCTGATAGAGAACGAGAGAGTAATTTTTAATTATTTGCAGATGATCGTGTTGAAATCTACTGACGAATTCAGTGCCAAGATTAATCATAATTTGATACGGCATCTGACTGCCGCAAACTATTTGCGTAATTTCAATTATACGTTTCGCAAACAAGCAGTATGAGCGTCCGTTTTAATCGACGCATACTTGACGCCTAGTTGCCGCTAAAATTTACGTCTCGTGTGAACTGCTTTAAACTGAATGCACACTAGCGACTTTCATCCGCGCGATCCCGTTGCGACCATATGTACGTAATATGCAAAATTGTGTTTATCAGATACAAGTTGCAAAAAAAGATTAGAATTTCCACGTCGCGAAGAATATTNTCGTAAGCAGTTACATGGAAACAGCCATTACTGGTATATGGAATCAATCTTTTTTTCTCCTCTACCTCCATTGAATCTCATGAAGAAGACCCAATTAGGAAACTATACTGGATGATGGCGATAACATTCTCGAATTACACATTTAAGAAGATATGGAAAACAGAATGATTCCATGCGAGTAATTATAGGTGAATAAACGTGTTATCATTGACTCAAGGATAGCAATCTATTATCGTGTGACTCTGGTTTATGTAAACGTATGTAGAATAAGTGGTACGGGGCGTTATATAATTTCTGGAGACTAAAGTATTTGCTGTAGGATCTCAGTTATCAGATAAAATCATTTGACGGAAGAACCAAAGGAATGTCGATGGCTCATTAGGTCTGTCGGCACTTACGCTTTATCGCGGTCTTGTATATGTTTCACCGGTCTTTTATAAACAGCCTTCCAGTGGTTGTGTACTATGCACTGACGAAATCTTTGGAAAGAGAATTGTTCTTTGCGACCTAGTGTTGCTACAGTTTGTAAGACTATTGGCCCCATTCTACCCAATCAGTCAAAACAATCGATCTTCCAAGATCAGAAACGCTTTTACCTAGGGGGAGGGGGGGGGGGGAAAGCTGATATCCACCACGATAAAGTGCTTCTTATGCTTAGGATTAGGATTGATGTTTCTTTCTTATATATTACATTATCCTTAGTTTATTTGATTGAATTGGTTTGTTTTTTTAATAAATATTGCGTCATTCCAAGATGATGATATAAGCAAATTCCGTAGCGAAAGTTAACGTTGCTTCCTTATTCGTTTTATTTAGGACCTATTTGAGCTTTTCTTGAACTATCTGCCATTGCAGCTATCGTCCTTTAAAATTCTTTTCATGCGTTGTCCGGTGTAAACCTTTTCCAAATTTTTGAAATATTTCATTAATTGCAGGAACACTGAATCCAGTACTTTCCGAATAATTTTTATCTCGTCTCGAGTATTTATATCTAATTTATATCTATCTAATTTTGATTGTTCTTTTTATTAATTTTTTCAATTCAGTCTACAAAATTTATTGTTGATAAATAACGAACTGTTTCCTCGCTATTCGACGCACTATTTGAAAATTCCAACATAATACTGTTTCTCAAATGCATTAATACCTATGAATACCTTCCCCACTTTGCCACCAGAGATCTAGGACATGCGAAACTTCGTCGCCCAGTGCTCGGACTCCAGGTACTAAACACACAACGACTGATACAAAACGACTTCTATTACGATGTGTAAGAGACTTAGGACAAGACAGTTCTTTCTCTCTCTTTCTCTCTCTCTCTCTCTCTCTCTTTCTCTCTATTGTACAGTGTACGAGTCAACACGATCGCCTAATCTAGCACTACTATATCATTTTTTTACAGGGAACTCTAAATCCTATAAAATATCGATAAAAAATGATATGAAAATGCTATTCAATTGTTTATTTATCGTGTTCAGAATGTATGAATGTAGTTGACACGAATATTTAACTTTGATGAAACTAAGATCATTTGTCTTATTAATGTTACACCATATGAATTTCGATTCATTTTTCGCCTTCGAGATCATCTTAAGGTTAGGTCGTAGTGCCGTAAGTCGTTGAATCCATATTGGCGTTGATTTAAACGTCGCATAATAAAAATCGAGTGTTCATATGCTGAAAATAACGGTGATCTTGAAACATACCTTCATATAATCTTGGAACGAAGTTTTCCCATTCTTACTAAATATGCGTCTTAAAACCATATACATTCTTTACTATTTTTCTTTACCTGCAATAGTAATGAAAATGTTTAGATGTTTGACTTATATGGTTCAATCTGTGGGTACAGAAGCAATAAAGTAATCGATTGTATGTAAACAGTTAGGAAGCGCTTAATCGATCTACTGTTACGAGTAAGCGGACAAAGTACTACAAAACAAAATATTTGTATAGAATTACATTTGTAACGTATTTGGTGGTTATTGCACCTGTTAATAAAAGAGCGGCTGCCACTAGTAGCGTCTCGTAAGTACTAGCAGGGATGCAGTTTGCATGGCACGCGGTTGAGAATAGAAATCCACGGGTTAAGATCTCGAAAAAGAGATTTATTGAAAAAAAGAAATATTAATGATAGTATGATATAATAATATTAATATAGTAACTAAAATGAAAAGTATTTGAATGATAATAACATATTGTAAATTTGAAAATTTGAACACGGAGGTTTATGATATTCTGAGATGCTTTAGAATATGTATAATAATTGGATTGCATAAACTGACTGCACCTATTCAAACAAGACCAGCCGTGGAGTAAATACGCCTAGATACAGCTAAAACTCGGTAGATTCTAAAGTTTCGTTGCCCAAGTTTCGCTCCTATCTAAGTTATTAAATTTGGAGCGAAACAAGAATTACTAGCCAGTCTGAACCTACAGCAACCAAACGATTAAAAGTCGATCGAATTCTGGAACATCCAATGTAAGTAATCTTACTTGTATCTAGTAACTGAACGAATTTCTATCGCTGCCACGCCGCTATTTATACTTGGTAGTCGAATTTTCTTGATTCTGGCACACATATGTAATGTGTGGCGACACTCGACAGCAAAATACCACCGGACGATGACAGTGTCACGTGGAATTCAGGGTTGAATGATGAAAGAAGAGAACACTGAGTCGTAACCCAACTACTAAGCTCTTTTATTACAAATTCACCACTACAAAGTGCCACGATATTTCTTTTAACATTTGTATCTTTTCCAGCGCAGATAATAAAATCTAAGATATATCCGGTATTGCAATCACAAATGTTAAATGATTTTATGCCAAACCGGCCCCTTTTGGAAGAAACGTACTGTTTGAATAATCTTCCTTTGTATAATAATAGACTCTCATCAATACTAAGATTCTCAAATGGAGAAAAGGATCTAGCGAAATTTTTGTTAAATATATCGATTATAGGTCATAATTTTATTAAAGGGTCATTAAATTCTCGTGCATTAATATCATGGAAATAAATGTTATTGAACATTTATAAATATCTGTGGAGGATTAGTCGTGAATAGGTATCGCGAAATAATAGGGGAGAAATATTGCTGTCGCAGTCCGTCAAGTATATTTGAAATAAATAAATATGCGTACAGGGAGTCGTTGATACAATATAAAACTCGGAATAAGTACTCGTTATTGTTCATCGCATAGATACTCGGAGATGCTCGTTAATACTGGTTGATACTAGATATGAACTGTTCGATACTGTGTCGCACGCGATCGCGTCCGTTTATTTATACTGGTCGGGGGAGAGTCGGAAATTCAAATTCGTCTTCATTCGACGGTTGCATGTAGCGGCGACATTGTTTCGCCCGGAGTTTATTTGTTCTTACATTACTTGTAATCTAACGGTCTTGATACTCCGAGGCAAAACAACAACATCATTTGAAATGTCCTCTGACTCATGTACCGCTACAACAGTATGAAATTTGAAGGTAAATGATGTTGAGTTTCGTTATATTTTCGGTACATTTATCAAGTAATATGTTTTTCAATAACGGAAGCGGAAATGGAAATCGGTTAAATGATTGAATTTCAATGATCATCAGTATCAACCAATCAAAAAACAAATCCTAAACATGGCGTGAACATAAGAGGAAATTCTGATTTCGTATCTAAAATTTTGTATACAATAAAACGTGCAGGATATTTGTGCCTAAGTCTCCTTATTTTAACGATTAGACTAAATTAATGTAAACTGAGCTACACTCTACTTAAAGGCTATCCATCATACGACTAATGATAAAATGTCGGTTTGTCGCAAATCGCGTGAACGATCCTCGAAACCGTGCCGTATTTGGATTTTTCAAATTTTTTCGATTTCATGTCAATTTCTAACATATCTTCCTACCGCTTACTGTTATGAAAGAATAATGTATACCTTCTTTATAAAATTATAGCGTCTTATGTGGTTTCTATATCTTATAAAGCTAATTAGAATGTTATTTATATGTAATTTTATACAATTTACTCAAAAGCTTTGAAATTTTCTACTAAACATATTGTATCACATAGTATTGCTCTTGAATCATTGCGTATGTCTATTTGAGTCAAATTATAGTTTATTTCACAAAAAGCTTTTTTTTTTTGTAATAATTATTGTATTGTTATTTATGAAAGAAATTTTTTACACAGTTATAAACGAAATGCTCTTTATTAAAGTTTAAGTTGTGTTGTAAACTGAAGGTAATAAATTTATTGTTATTATGTTATTATTATGTTATTAAATTGTATATATTTTTTAATAATTAATAATTAATAATTAAAATACATTTGCTTACATTAGGCAAAAGTCCACCGTAATCTGCACCGTAATCAATTATTTGTTAAATATGCTGTTTTTCATCCTCACTTTTTGTCAGCAAATTGTTATATTCTGATACAAGATAACACCACGATCGGCATCTCTCATCTACCACTTTTAAATGGATTGCAATTTGTAATCCTTTCCCATACGATATTTCCTTTTTCCATAATGGGGAGTCCTTTTCTAAAAAATCTGTAGGTATATTGTTCCTATTAAAACATTTTCCGATTTGTATGAAAACGAAGCTATCAATATATACATTTACATAACTTTTTACATTCTCGGGAAGTATGACCACTCTCTCTACTGAATCTTCTGCATTCACGATTTTTAGAGCCTCAATCACACGCCTTTTTGTGTTCAGAAATATTACATCATGGAAAAAGGATAATGTCACACTCTCTGAAGCAAGATACCATAAATAGCCGCAAAATTTACACATCGCTATTCTACTAATATGTTCATGAATTGTAAAATACATTGTGTATATAAATATAATATAAATTGTGAAGACGAATACTATCGGCAAATAAAGACACGAATACGCCGCGTTTCGCTTACAAACGCTCGTCACCTAAACATCGTGTCGACAACCTCGTCCAACGCCACCAAACATACAACCTTTGTAGTTGAATCTGACAACCTTCTACGAACGTCTGGACCTGAAGAAAAAGAAAATCTCATCAGGCGACAAGCTGTCTCAGAAATTGATTTCCCCTAATATGATGCAAAGCGTTCGTTGCCCATCACCCGTGGTTCAAAACATCGAGAGTAACGTGTTGAGTCCTGCTTAGGACACCAAAGTCAGCTTCTAGTCGAAAACCGTGGTAGAAACTTCGAAATCGACGATGGTCGAACTATCCAAGACCAGTTTCTCTTCTACCCTGCACCACGTCGCCTGTACTACTCGAGATCAGGAATATCATAGCGGAGGATCATTTTCTGGGATAGAACATGAGAGCGCCACCTGCGGGCTCAGCCATTCGCCGATGCCCTTTCTTCAGAAGCATCCAATCATCCAGCCGAGATCATCCGTCACGGCTCTCATAATCGAACACGAACACCGAGTACACCTCCATTCCGGAACCTAAGCACCAAGTTGTACTCAATTAGACAATGCTACGGCTTGTCGACGGCCGAAGGCAAGTTTGCCAGACGAGGAATGCGTCCGTTGCCGCCGAGCCAACCCACCTCCAATGGATTACATGATGGATGATTTACCAGAGGCACGGATAACCGAATCTCGCCCCTTCATCAATGTTGGACTATTGCGGACCCTTCTACATAAAAGAGCGAAAAGATCATAACCGCCGCCAAATCAGAGTATACGTGGCCATTTTTGTATGCCTCGTAGTCAAGGCGGTGCATATTGAGCTCGTCAGCGATCTCATGACCGAAACTTTCATTGCCGCTCTTGGAAGATTCAAACTCCGGAACCTCCTACAGTCCGATGATCATAAGGAAAGGATTCAGTCTTTTCTAGCCGACCGGTAGATTGAATGGAGCTTCATCCTCCCCCCTTCCACTCGTCACACTTCGACCGGTTATGAGAAGCCTCGGTGAAATTGTTCAAGCGTCATCTCAGAGGTGTCGTCTGAAGAAACTTAAAGTTATAGAGAAAAAATCGTTACCTGACACTTGGCGATCGTACGGACTATTTTGTTGTTGCCAGGAGAATGTTTAAGAAACGATTGTGAATACTAGCGCGTTCGAAAGTAGCATTTTATGGTATTACTTGATAAAGTCACTGATGATCAAATGTATTTACTATTAGTCACAATAGCCGTCTTTTAGTTTGTTTTATAAGTTTAAAGTGTTCGAATTTTGAAGTTTAGTTCAAGAATACAGTAAAATTAGAAAGATGGAAGTCAGAAGTGCTGACGGAATATTTTTGAAGGAAATAATGAAAGCTAAATTACTGGCTCCAAATTACCCTGCAATGGATAAGTTTTGCATGTCCTATTTTATAATGTATGTAAAGCGAAACTAGAACTCCGACTAAGTGCTGCTATTGCGATAAAGAAATTGAAAGTTTTCTGTGATAAAGCGCGTAGTATACGTATCTAGAAGAGAAATGCATCATAATATCGACAAATTATTGAAGCTACATAAAAATCAGTGAATATCGCAAAAAATCTCGAAATCGCCGAAGTAAAAAACAAGAAAGAAAGAAAATAGAAATTTTTGATGGATTGGATGACTTTTTCGGCATTGCTCACCGTGGCGCTTGAAATATAATTAAAATTGAAGAAAATAAAATTTCTTTATTAAATCTAAGAAAAAGGAACAACCAGGACTAATGACTGGAGCCGATAAGTCTTTAATGGAGAAAAAAAATTGACAAGGATTTCGAATCCAAAAGAGCTTAGGACAAAACAATTTGAAGCCACGATGGAAATACAAAATGGTATATATTCTTTTTATAAACCATTTCAGTTTATTTTAGCATTCTATCCTTTGTTTGTGTCTATATGTTATAGAAGAGACAGAACTACAGTGTTCATTAAGTAGAGAACAGAAGATACTGTACGCGATTATGTAAATATTACCTATGTATCTGAATCTTATAACGAACCTGGCCCAAGTGATGCAAAAAGAACTAATAAGAGGAAAAACGCAAGTCATTAGTGACAAGCTTGTTGCAGTTCTAGATGCATGCAGAATAATTGATCGTGGCGCAGTTCGCATTTTTATTGCTATTGGCGAAGCTCTACATAACAGTTTGGATGAGTCTATAATTAATCTATCATTCATCCAACGTTGTCGACATCGTCTCTGCGCAGAATGCACTAGAAAACTACGCGAAACATTTCAATTAGGTTCAGCATTGACGACAACCATTGGAAACGAGCCATTGTTTGGGATGGAAAATGTTGCCAATCACACAATAAATTCGAAACATGTAGATAGACTGCCTGTTATAATTGTACATGACAACATGAAAAAACTCTTAAAGATTTCTGCGATCTCAAACAGGAATGACAAGGAAGAAGCATCAGCAATTTGCCACTTATTAGAAGATTGGTACCTAACGTCTGTAACTTCACGTTTTCAAATACTGAACGATTCCAAGAAACTTGTATTCTGTTAGAGAAAATGACAGGATAAGAGTTATTATATCTTCCTTGTCGTCACAACATCAAATTTAACAATAATGATTATATTGTTGAAAGTATTAAGTTGTCCGAAAAGTATTTTTCGCCTCATAAGGTGATAATAGATGAACAACAATTTTTGTTTTATATAATTTTATTGAATTAGATATGATCCATTTCGTTTTATTTCAATTATTATGTTCTTGCATAATTCAATAAACTAGTATAAAATAAAAAACATCGTGCGTCTATTAATTCCTTATAAAACGTAAGAAACTTTTCGGACAACCTATAGTAGACGAATATTACTATTATAGAGTTAAAAAATGATACTTCTATTAAAAAACATTTACTACTACTCCTAGAATAAGAGGACACGAATATGTTCAAGATTAACACGAAATCGTAAAAATGTCAAAACATTAACTCAAGTGCGGCACGTGTTCCCATTGTCCAGTCATGCTTAAATTTTGCACATTTCATTTTCTCAGCAAATACCATAATTTTAGAAGGGCGTGACAAAGTAATTAAAAGCCAAAAATAAGGGTCGTTCAAATGTACACGTCAGAAACGTTGAGCATCGGCTACCGTTTGCATCCGTAAAAGATTCATCTTCGACGACATTAGCAGCCAAGAAATTTCTTTTTCTTTTTACCAGACGCCCGGAGTCATCTTGTCATCGACGCCGTTTGGCATCCTACGTGCGATTTGTTAAAAGGATTCTTCGAAGGAATCAATTCGCTTCATAAATAATCGTCACAATCGACGGATTTGTTCCAAGACTCAAATTGACAGTTTATTTTATGAATTATGAATATCCTTTAACTTTTGTCAGATAATTTTTGGTACCGTAATGTTTACGCTAGTTTTTCTGGAATCAAACATAGATTTTGTTAACTAGAGAAATTTTTTTTCGACAATGTTATAATATTTCAATGTGAATCCTATTTTACGACTCATACACTGTACGAGCATCTCAGCGAATATTGCCTGTGCACTAATTTATTTAATTATTTCTAAATATATTCGACGGTTTCAACAACGAGCAATCTCGTCCAATAAATTTCACGGTCAAACACACAAGCCTTCTACACATATATGCCTTTCATTTGAAATTTTGCACGCAATTATTTCCCTAGCTATAGCTCATGTGGAAAATGTTTCAAATAATACGTAAATAAAACACCTTCTTTCGGGAGACATCTTATTGTAGTCGCAAGTCTTCTCTAACTGGGTATGCTTCCAAAATTTTAAGGTGACCTCTGCTTTTTTATACAGAACTGTACGTTTTTACTCATGTAGACGTATAGTCTGTTCCGTGACAAATTCATCGACCTAGTATGTTGGTGTCTGGAAGGTCTTTTAAGGTCATTTATTGTCATTCAAAACTCAACTTCGTTGAACGTCCACAAATTGTTCCATATCATCTGTAATGCCAATGACAGACGAGATATACAGGTGGCCTGATTTAAGCGCCTCTCCCTGGATATTAGGAATTTAAAAAATGATAGAAAAAATTATGACATTAGTCTCTTCTAAGTTAAAACTGAAACATTGCGAAACATTAAACTTATTTGATCTGCAAATTCCAAGAGGCCAAAGTAGAAACTATTTCTTCCGATCCTTTCACAAAAAAATCTATTGCCAAATTCACCGCTACGAATAGTGTCTTTCAAGCTCTTTACATTTACAATTTTATTAAATGTGAAAGACCTAAGGAGTCACTGCTCCGAATGCCTTCTTCCAAACTATAATTCAATGTTAAAGAA